>NC_052482.1:12453570-12560439 GCF_009730915.1 Dioscorea cayenensis subsp. rotundata
TCAATCTGGTCACATAGGGCCCAATAAAGATAGCTCCCAATCGAGTATACGAGCCCTGGTGAAGGAATGCATCAGCGACAAGGTAGCCAAGGTGAGTAGGGTGCCTCTCAAAGATGCCATACATCGTAAAGATATCGGATTGGGTGACCACCCCTTTGCTATCGGGTCCGGCCCCCAAAGAGAACGGGCAATCAAGGCATGAATGAATCTATGTGCCGGGTCGATCATGCGTGAGGCCTTTCGGTCGTATCTTCACCCGCCAAAGTCGCCCAATAGTTGCTCCTACCCACCTCACTCGGGAAATCAAGCTTAAGACGCTTGTCGGGCATGGATTTGATAAAAATCATCATCATATATCCCCAAGTACTTGGCAAAGTCCAAATGATGCATAGTGCGCTTCCTTCCAAAAAGCTTGAAAAACGGATGGTGACAATCTTCTTATTCCGCACGGATTCTCCATCTTGTCGCGCCTCAAATGTACTCAAGACCTCCAAGGTTAATTGACGGAAGGTTGGCTCGATAATGGCAAAAGAGTTTATCCCAACAATTGTGTGAGAGCCAATCCCGCACTTGACTTGTAAACCCAAGGTTGTCCACAAGTTCCCAATCAAGATAGCACAAAGTCCCGAATGGTTTTGTCTTCAATCTATCATATCTCTCTCGATGGTGGGACAATTTGAAGACGGGTTCATCGGGTGTAGAGGATGGTTCGGTAGTTCTTGGGCGCTTGGAGGCGAGCCTTTTAGTGTTAGGCATCCCTACAATGAAGAAAAAACTTTGATCAAGCTCAAAGGGATACAAGATAACTCAAAATAACATGGTAGAGATAGAGGAGACTAATGAAAAATTGGTTTTTGGGACCATACGGCCGTATGGGGGCCGTATGGTCACTATTCACACGGCAAGAGTCTCCCCTATAATCATGGAATCGAAAAATTTGTACATAAATTTGAATGAAAATTCATTCACAACATTCACATCATCCAAACCAAGCAAATTGCTAAAGAAATTCCATGCAAAAGTCTCAAGAATGCCCAAAAAAATGGAAAGAATAAAACTAGGGCATTGAAAAAGCATACCGATGAAACCTTGAGAAAAACAAGCTTTTAAACTCGGGTAAGATCACTAGATCGAAGTCTCCAATGGATTGGGAAGAAGTTTTTTTGGAAGAAAAAAATGAAGAGATTCGCCAAGAATCGAGAGAGAAAAGGAGAGAAAAATTTCGTGGAGTTGAAGAGAAATGAGAGGTGGAAGAGAGAGAGAGAATGAGAGGCCTTAAAGGGGGAAGCCCCGCCACCATACGGCCCCCCATACGACCCGCCGCATGGGGGCCGTCCGAGTGAGTAACTCCCCCGGCCGAGACACCCAACCGACTTGACGGCTCCCCATACGGGGTCAGATGGGGGCTCGCCTAGTGAGCACGAGCCATCCGGATCGGCCTCGGGGTCAGCCTTTAGACGGCCTCCATACGACCCAAGATGGCCAGAAACCTTTAAAGGCCAATCAAAATCCATGAAAACCTGCCTCAAATGATGTAAAAATGAAAAAGAAAGCTTGACGACTTCTCCAAAAACGACTAAAAATGAATAAAAACGACTGATCTAGCACATAAATTAACACCCTACACATGTGTGTCTCAAGAGGTTGCACAAATATACCACAATAAAAATGATGAGAGCAATGTGCCAAGTGTATGAGCATGAACTTATTCACAAACAAACAAGTCTAAGAAATACGAAAAATTGAAAATGAACTAAGAACTAAAAAAATACGGAAAAATGCAAACAAATGCTCTCGAATGCTTGGGTTGCCTCCCAAGAAGCGCTTTTGTTTAACGTCACGAGCCCCGACGTATCTTTGTTCCTTACCTCATGGGGGTTCAAACAATTTGAAGCCACCCCCGGTTTCCCTTTGTAGTGTTGCTTTTGGAAGTAAAGTTTCAATCGCTGCCCATTGACTTTTAAAAAGTGCCCTTTTTCCGGGTGAGTTACCCTCGACCGCTCCATGGGGAAAGACTTGAGTGATCGTGTATGGGCCCCGACTCAACGTGATCTAAGCTTCCTCAGAAATAGTTTCAACCTTGAGTTGAAAAAGTAGAACTTGATCGCCCACGTGAAATTGCTTAGGGTGCTTGATGCGCCCTGTCGTGGTACTCTTTTACTCTCTCTTTATAGAGTCTCGAACTTTCATATGCCGTGAGCGCCACTCATCAAGTTCATTTAGTTGGAGTTTTCTCTTGCAACCCGCGAGAGAAGAATCAAGATTTAGAAACTTTATCGCCCAATAAGCCTTATGCTCAAGCTCAACTGTAAATGGCACGCTTTTCCATAGACCGCACGATATGGAGTGATTCCAATAGGAGTCTTGTAAGTCGCCTCAGAGGGCCCGGAGGGCGCCATCTAGATGTTCCCGCCCAATCTCTTCGGGTTTTGAGACACGCTTTTCTAGGATTCGCTTTTAAGTCCCTATTGACACCTCAACTTGCCCACCGGGTTTGTGGATGGTAAGGTGTTGCCATTCTCGGGATACTCCGTAACGCCTCGTAATTTTTGGCAAACCGGGCATTACGTAAAATGAGTGCCTCGTCACTACACGATCGCACGCGTGCGCCAACTCGAAAAATAATTTCTTTTAAGAATTTTTACGACCACCCTCGGCTCATTTGTTTGCAAAGCCCGGGCCTCCACCCACTTAGACACATAATCAACTCGCCACGAGGATAAACTTGTATCCTTGGGAGCTTGAAAGGGTCCCATAAAAATCAATCCCCCACACATCAAAAAAACTTCACTGTGCTTGGTTCCAATTTTTGGGGCATCTCATCCCGGCGAGATATAGTTGCCGACCCTCCGACATCCGTCATGTGATTGAATGAATTTTTTTGTGTCTTGAAATATTGATGGCCAATAGAAGCCTCGCATCAAGAATCTTTTTGGTTGTTCTATTTGCATCATAATGGCCACCGTTGGTCCCGAGTGGCAATGCTTCAAAAATACTTAGACCCTCCGCCTAGAGACGCATCTTCGAGCAACCCTGATCGGAGCACACTCTAAATAAGTATGGATCTTCCCAAATATAGTGTTTAAGATCGAAAAAGAATTTCTTCCTCTCGTTGATATGTAAACCATTTCGGGATGACCCCACCAACCAAGTAATTAGCAAAAATCGGCAAAACCAGTGGTGGTTCCTTCTCTTCAACTCGCCTCAATATTATACTGATGCTCCTCGTGGAATGAGTCATTAATGTCCTTTTCTCTTACAGCTTCGGGCCGTGGGCTTCTAACCGGGATAGATGATCGGGCAGCGAGATTCTCCGCCTCCCCGCTTATCCTTAATCTCAAGGTCAAATTCTGGAGCAACAAAACCCACCTTATCAAACGAGGTTTTGCATCTGATTTGCTAAGTAGGTACCTCAACGCCGAATGATCAGTGTACACCACAACCTTAGAAAGAACCAAATATGACCGGAATTTATCAAAGGCAAAGACCACGGCAAGTAGTTCCTTTTCGTGGTAGTGTAATTCAGTTGGGCACCCGTTAGAGTCTTGCTTGCGTAGTAGATGGGGTGGAAATGTTTGTCTCTCCGCTGACCAAGCACAGCCCCAACTCGCAAAAATCACTCGCATCACACATCAATTCGAATGGGGAATCCCAATCGGGAGCGACCATGATGGGTGCTTGATTAGCTTCTCCTTGAGCACCGTGAAGGACGCCATGCAATCGTTATTGAACCTCGAATGGGACATCTTTTTCCAAAGAACCTTGTTAGGGGCCTAGCAATTTTTGAAAAAAATCCTTGATGAATCGCTCTATAAAACCCGGCATGTCCCAAAAAAACTTCTTATGGCCTTCACGTAATTTGAGGTGGTAGCTTTTCAATGGTAGAGATTTTTTTGCCCCTGTCGACCTCAATTCCATCTTTTAGAGATTTTGTGACCCAAAAACTATCCCTTCTTGGACCATAAAATGGCATTTCTCCCAACTTAGCACCGGATTAGTCTCTTCACATCGAATAAGGACCAACTCAAGGTTCTTGAGGCAAACATCAAATGAATCACCAAGACGGAGAAATCATCCATGAATACCTCCATAAAATCTTCCACCATATCCTCGAAAATGGCCGCCATGCACCTCCGAAAGGTAGCCGTGGGCATTGCATAACCCGAAAGGCATGCGGCGATAAGCAAAGGTGCCATAGGGACAAGTGAAGGTGGTCTTTTTCCCCGATCTTCGGGGCGATAGGGATTTGGAAATAACCCCGAGAACCCATCCAAAAAAAGCAATAGTAAGAATGTCCACTAATCGCTCTAGCATCCGGGTCAATGAATGGTAGGGGAAAAATGATCTTTTCGGTGGCGCTCATTTAGTTTTCTATAGTCGATACATACCTCCACCCGGTAGTTGTACGAGTTGGAATCAACTCATTTTTTTCATTGGTGATCACACTCATCCCCCTTCTTTGGGGACCACCTGGACGGGCTTACCCACTCACCGTCTCGATATCGGGTAGATAATGCCCTCGCATCGAGTAGCTTGATGATCTCTCGCCTCAACCACTTCCTTCATGTTTGGGTTGAGTCTTCTTTGGGGCAAGGCTCGGGCTTGTGTTCATCCGTCATTAGAATTTTTGTGAGTGCAAACCGACTGGATTTATTCCTTTTTATATCCGCAATCTTCCAAGCAATCGCGCTCTTGTGCCTCTTTAGCATATCCACCAATCTATTCTTCTCGCTCGCTTGATAGGTTTGCAGAGATGATGACCGGAAGTCGCGTATTTTCTCCCAAAAAAAGCATATTCAAGATGGTCCGGTAGTGATTTTTAACTCCAAGTCGGGTGCTTCCTCGCTGATGGCAAGAACCCTCTGCTCCAAAGCCCATCACCCTGTTCTCGACCCTCGCAATATCATCGAGTTGTTTTTCGATACCATGGACACCAAACTCACAACATCTAGTACCACATCCGTGACTTTCATGTCAGATATACCGAGGCTCCACATCGGATTCCCTCGCACTCAATGCTAGCATCCGCCCATTTCAAGACAATCCTCCGTAGTGGGATTCATGGCAATGGATCTCTCGACCCTGTAGTCAACATAAACAGCTCGGGCTAGTGACATGTTTCCTCCACTCACCGATGGGGCACCACTTTCCAAAAAAAGGTCTTAAACACTCGGTGCCACCACTTCCATCATAAGCTATACTAGGGTCCCCCGATAGTAAAAAGTGCGCCTAGACAATCATTCGAAATTGTGAAACATGAAGTTGGGTTTGCCCATTAATCCAGCCATCAAATCTATATACGTAGTCTTCCAACTTGATGTTCGGATTTGCCATGTATGGTGTAATCAAGGTCGATGGATTCGAACGTGTCATGCATGCACCTTTGCACAACCAAGAAAAAAATTGATAGAAAGTTAAGATCAAGGGAAAAAGAAAAAAACAACAAATGAGTAAAGAATGAAATGGCTAGAGTAATAATCTAAAAAGTTTCCTAGAATTCCTTAATGGTCCCCGCAACGGCGCCTAAAAACTTGATCGCTTCCCCGCAAGTGTACGGGATCGCTAGTAATACCTCGTGCAAAGACACGAGGATCGTATTCCACGGGCTAAGGATCTCCTATTACTCCTTCTCGAGCTATTATCTCAGCCTAAGATCTTAAGTGATGGATTTACTCTACTAAATACAAATAAAAACTAAACACAAGATTTGCTAGCAAATTAGAGAGAACAAGCAATAAGCAAGCAAGAGAATCAATGAAGTGCAAAGGCTCTATGGATGTGGATCCCCTTGAGGGGTTATCATGCAACATGGATGATGATTTAAAGATGCAAGGGTAAATTGGACCATGAGATTCCAAGATTAGAACAACCCCAATTTCTCGGCGATTGAACCCTAATCCCATACGTAACATAGATAGGAATTTCTTCCAAATCTACATTCCCTACGATTGCATTAAGTACAAGGAAATCTCGCTTAGGAATAAACCTACTCTTCTTCGGATTAAACCTACATGGAGGGCTACCAAACACCCAATTTCTGGGCGTGATGATACAAGTATCCCCTTCTAATCCATTCATGACCTAATACATGCGAGCAAGTCACATCTACATGCATCATTCATAAAAGAGCTACGGATTTCTCCTTGGTGTAACACTTAGCATGAAAAACAATGGATTAGATCTCAAAAATACCCAAGCATAGAATTAACAAGTAATCATCCAAAAATACATGATAAAACCCCCCAAGGTTCACCAACACCCGTGGCCTTGGGGGGTCTAGTGTGTCATCATCTCATAACAAAGCATACAATCAAGCAAAAACATGAAACAAAGACATAGTATGACACTCCCTAGATGAAATGGTGAAGGATGAGGCGAGAATATGCCGAATGACGCTTCCCCGCCAAAGGAATGCCGAATGACGCCTCCTCAGCCGTGGTTCTCCTTCCTTCAAGTCGTGATCGATCTCCCTTTGAATGATGTTGCCTTCTTGCCTTGAGAGCCTTGGACCTTGGGCTTGAATGATCTTCTAGCTTTCTTGCCCTTCTTCTCCTCCCCAAGGTCGCCCAAAAATCTCCCAAATGATCTCCCAAAAAGTCGGCCAACAAAAAGTCCTCTAATCAGCCCTAAAAGTGAGTATATATACCCCCGAGGCATACGGGCCGTGATAGGGGTCGTATGGGGGTCGATAGCACTCAGAAACCCCTAGATTCTGCTCCATACGGGTGCATACGGCTCCATACGGCCCCTCGTGATAATCGGGTAGTATGGAAATCGACGTAACACCAAATCAATCCAGTCACATAGTAGATACTGCCCCTCATACTCGGGTAGTATGGGGGTAGTATGAAATTCTGCTTTTCTTCTCTTTTGCCAAAATGATATCTTCTTGTTCTCCATGGCTTCCATATGCCCTACAAAGCAAATAATAGATGATTAAGCTGAAAACGGGCATCAAACCTCACAAAATACATGCAAAGTGCATACGATACATATATGAAAACACCTACATTTAGACACTTATCAGTGCCCGACCCACAGGGGTATCCCCACGCCCATGTGTCTTCTCTGTGCAACCCGCGAAAACTCTAAGTGTTTCACACGCCCTTGTGAAAATTCTCCACGGGTGTGGACTTGTACAGGGATAGCTCATAGATGCACTTGCACGGCCCTATGTCTTCTCAGGATGGAAGAGAGCTCCTCTGGATAGATCCAATCGGGCGTGCGAAAATTAACCACACTCGTGTGTTTATCACAAGGTCATCCACATGGCGAGTCCACACCGCTATGTTTTCTGGGGAAAAATCTCTAAGTCTCTGTAGGAAGACACGTGCCCATGCGGAAATTACTCATGGGCGTGTAGATCTTAGAAGGTCGTTCATAGGGGCGAGTCCACACCCTTGTGCCTTCTCTGGATGAGCTCTCACTAGAGACCCACGGGTGTGTGGAAATTTACAGGCTCTGCAGAAAATTTATACACATATAAAAACACTCAAATCCTGCTTCTAACATGCAAAATATACCAGAGAAAAACACCAAACATGCTCAAATGACTAACAACTTTGCCATAGACATTTAACCACACGATAATACCAACTCATTGACAAGAGAATCACAGCAATGCATCAAAACATATAGACACCAACACTCAACATCTTATTCATGCAAACACTAAAATAACAACTAACAACTAACAAAACAGTAAAGACTTGGGTTGCCACCCAAGATGCGCTTGTTTAACTTTACTTAGCTGACATACCTCTTCTTACCTCACGCTGACTTGTAGATGAAGGTTTAACTCTTACCCATGACATGGAAGCATGATGAACATAGTCTCTTGAAGGTAGAGGGAGAGTTGTCGAGATTGGTACCACCTAACAAGGGTTCGTCAACCTTGTTCCATTCTTGCACATCCCCAATAGCCATGGGGCATTTCTTGTGGTGTCTCCTCACCCTCTTCATCTTCCGGAGCACCTTCTTCACAATCCCCGGGGTAGATGGTACTTCTTCCTCCAGACCAATCATCATTACTTCTTTGTTCTCCCCTATTGGTCTAGCAACCCCTCGTACGGGTCTGGATTCAACATTTCTTGGACATATTCATCAATTAGTTCATCGGTAGCGTTGAGAAAATAGAGAGTTGATAAGTACTTATGTGATAAGATTTTGAAGTGTTCTTTCCTTATGATGAGCATTACTTTTATCAAGTTTTAGCGCTAATACTTGTGCATTTGTGTTATTTTTATGCATGTAGGGTTGTGAAACTAAGTATTGAGAAAAGAAGATAAAAGTAGATCGTTAGCACACTAATTGGTGGAATCTTGGAAGGAACAAATGTGAAGACGCAAGTAGGGTCTTATGATGCGTGAATGTGTGCCAACCTCCATGTACTCAAACTATTACATTGAGTCGGAAGGGCACGAAGGCAACCACATTCCCGTATCCCGACTTGTGTGTTGATAGTAAGATCTTCACGAACGAAGCCTTTAACTAAAGAAGAGTTGTGATCTATGGCATAAATGTGTGCCCGTTTATGTTGCCTCAATGAAAAGTGTGGAATTGGGAGTATTTTGGCAAAGTATTGTAGCAAGGTACTGTTGTATATCACTACAGCAAAGTACTGTAGCAGTTCCTGTTCACAGTAGGCCAGAAAATAGATTTTAGATAATCCACAAGGGCATGTTGAAATTCCCCACACCCATGTGGAAATTCCACAGGCCCGTGGGAAGAATCCACAGGGGTATGTGGATTCCCGATTCCAACCCTATTTAAGCCGTGATTCAGCCCGATTTTAGGTATCTTTCTTCCTCTTCTCTTACACTTTTCTCTATCATTTGGGAAGCTGTCGGCTAGGGTTTTGAGAGGCCTATGGCAAGTATTTGGTGTGGTTTCAGGGATTTGACACCGCAATTCACTTGGAAGAAGGTTATTGGGGGAGCTTTCATCGGTATAGATCCGGCGAGATGTGCCCTAGGCCAGATAAGGAGACCTTTGGAGAAGACTTGTCTACTTCATAAGACCATCGACACGACTATCGATGGGGTTTTCATATGGAACACTTGTTTTACTTTTGATTTCATTGTTGATTGTATTGTGTTCCATGGAGAGCTAAACCACCTAGTGGGTACTTGGATTTTGTAAACCCTAGGATTTTATTGTTTTATTGATCTTTTATTAAGCTTTCCTTAATTGATGTTTCAATTGAGTTCCAATCTTGAGTGCTTGTGGAATGATTTCTCCCCTAGAGTGACACTTGGGTGGAGAGTCCATCTTGGTAACCATTATAGATGAGTGACACACAATGAGGGTTAGACACTGCTTGATTGGAGAGGGTTGAGAGGGTGAATCGAGAGGTAGCAGAGCATCCCTTTTCCCCTCCTGTGTGATTTATCCTACCTCCATTTCCTTGAGTTCTTGGTGGTCACAATAGAGTGATGTTCTAGAGGTTGAACTCCGCTAGGTCTTAGTTGCACAAGCAACAGAGTGAAGCATTGAAGGGACTCTAGTATCTGGGGCTTAGTTGTAACTAGAGGCCTTTTGCGTGGACCAAAGTGTTAGGTCTATACATAGGAAGATGGTTTATCACTTGGATTCCCAAGAACTCCATTCAACTTTACACAATGTGAGGTGTTGAGACTGAGCGATTTCTCCGCCGGGACATAGTATAGAGTTAGTCACGGTTGACCTTATATTTCGGACCGTGTGCTTATCGATTTCCATGACTCATTGAGCATTGATTAGGAAGTATAATAGTTGGTCTTGCACTTGAAACATTAATCCTAGGGGGAGCATTGCCACAGTACCCCACTTCTATTGATTGCCTTACCTCTCACTTACTTTTGCCTTTCATCCTTATTTCTTTTTATCTTTGTTTTCATTACATTTTATCAACACTATCATCATTCACTTTCATTTGGTTAAGTAGAAATCTAAGTATTTTTACTCCCTACTCCCTGTGGATAAGATACCCCACTCACATAGACTTATTACTCAACAAACTCATGCACTTGCGGGTCACACGCAAGGGGCATTGTCAAGAGTATCATCAAAGTCAAGAGCATGTCGCATGGCTTCGGAGAGTCAGTATGTGAGCTTATCATCTCTAATCCTTAGTGTCAACTCCCCACCGTCCATGTCGATTAATGCCTCGGAAGTGCACAATAATGGCCTCCCAAGTATCAAAGGAACATCTGTATCCTCATCGACATCCAACACTACAAAGTCTATAGGAAATATGTACTTGTCCACCTTGATAAGAACATCTTCAATGATGCCCCTCGGATGTCTCACCGTTCGGTCCTCCAATTGTAATGTCATCAGAGTGGGCCTAGGCTCTCCCAAGCCTAGTTTCCAAAAGAAATAATACGGCATGACGCTGATACTAACCCCTAAATCCGCCAATGTCATCTCTTCACCCAAATTGCCAATGTTGCACGGTATCACAAAGCTTTCAGGGTCTTTTTTCTTGTTCAACATATTCTTTTACAACACCGCCGAGCTAAAGGCATCTAAGATTACCAATGCACTCTCTTCCAACTTCCTCTTATTGGTCAAAAGATCTTTTGGTAATTTGAGACAATGCTTCTACAAAAGAAATGTTGATGCGCAATTGCTTAAATAGACCCAAGAACTTCTTGTATTGCTCATATTTTTGGTAATTCTTCAATCTTGAAGGATAAGGGATTCTTGGCTTGTAAGATGGGTGTACCACCTCCTTTTCTTTGTTGGCTCTCTCATCAACCTGCATGACCTGAGGTGCTTCCACATTGGTATTCTCAATTTAAGGCCTACCCTTAACCTCACGAACACTTCTCAAAGTAATCGCCTTCACATGTTCGCGTGGGTTGGTTTCAGTATTACTAGGCAAACTACCTTATGGCCTCTTCGATAGAGACTTCACGATCTGTCCCACTTGGTTTTCTAGATTGTGCGTGTAGCCTCGACCAATTAGAATAGTGTATCAGATGATTGCTGATAAGTGCTTGTGGTGATATGAATGCGAAGCATTCTTTCCTTATGTTGAGCATTACTTTTCTCGGGTTTTTACACTAATATGTGTGTTTTTTTGTTAATTTCGTGCAGGTAGGGTTGTGAGGAGGATTATGAAGGAAAGAAGCCAATGTGGATCATAATGCACTGATTTTTGGAGAAATCTTGCTAAAGTTCAAACATGAAGACATAGGCCGGGTGTGAGATGCTAGAGTGTGTGCCAACCTCCTCGTATTCGAGTTGGCACAACCATTTAGAGGGGCACAAAGGCAGTCACACTCGAGTATTCCGACTTATGCACATAGAACAAGAGCTCCACCAACTTGTCTATCATTGAAGAAGCAAGTGATCCACGATGTGAACGTGTGCCCGTTTGCGTTACCCCGATAAAAGTATGGATACTGCAGCAATACTGTAGCAAAAGGACTGTAGCAGCACTGCTCACAGCCGTCTGAGAAAACAAGAATTCAGAGAATCCACACGGGCGTGTGGAAATTATACATGCCCATGTGGAAATTCCACATGGGAGTGTGAAATTATCAACGCCTGTGTGGTCACCCGATTCCAACCTTATTTAAAGCCATTTCAGCCCCGATTTCAGTATTCTTTTCTCTATCTTTTCCCCAACTTGAGAGAGAGTTTTGGCTAGGGTTTGGAAGGGTATTAGCTAGGGTTTTGGAGAGATTCTACAGCTCTGACATCATGATTCCTGAGGAAGAAGGTTGGTAGGGGAGCTTCCATCGAGGCATAAAAGAACACCAAATACACAATATGAGACATAAACCATAGTAAAAATGATGCTCAATGCATGTAAAACATATATAAAAATATGTCTACTCAAGCACTTATCAGGCGCCAAACACTTAACAAGGTCCTCTTGCGTATATCCCGCAAGTGCACCGGTTTGTCGAAGTAATAATCCCAGATGAGCGGGTATCGAATCCACAGGGAGTAGGGATTAAAAATACTTAGTCCGCCTCTTAGCTATGTGAACGATTAGTAGTGATAAGTGTGACAGTGAGACAATTCTCAAGAGTAAAAATAACAAGTAAGAGATAAAGAGTAAAAAAAAGAAGTAAGGAAATCAATAAAGATGAGGTACTCGGATAATGCTCTGCCTAGGACAACTGTTTCAAGTGCAAGAACCCTCTATTATGCTTCCTAATCAAAGCAATGGTGAGTCATGGAAATCCTTAAGTACATAGTCCCAAATCTAAGGTCAACTATGCCTAACTCTATACATGTCCCGGAAGAAAGATTAGATAACTTCTCAACCTCGCACTCGCATAGAATTGCAATGAGCTCTAGGGATTCCAAGTGATAAAACTCTTCCTAATTATAGACCTAACCCTTTGGTCCAGGTGGAAGGTTCCTAACCACGATTAAGCCATAGATACTAAGATTACCTCAACACTTCACTCCATTGCACGCACAACTAAGCCTCAGCGGAGGGTCATCCCTTAGATCATTTACTCTATTATGGCCGCAAAGAACTCGAGGAACGGAGGTAGAATCTATCACGTCGAAGGGGAAAGGGGACGCTCCTGTACCTCTCGACTCATCCTCTCAACCCTCTCCAACCTAGCTTTGTCTAACGCTCATGGTGTGTCACTCACTCACAAGGTTACCAGCAAGAACTCTAACCCTAGTGTCACTCTAGGGGAAATGTTTATACAATCAAGCATTCAAGGTTAGAACTCACAATAAACATCAATTTATTGAAAACATAATAAAGAAGTTCAATGAAACGAATACATCCTAGGGTTCACAATCACCCAAGTACCCACTAGGGGTTTAGCTCTCCATGGAGCTAAGTACAATCAAAGAAATAGAATGCAAAAGCAATGAATCCATAAAGAAACACCCTCGATGGTCGTGTCGATGGTCTTGTGGTGAGTCCTCTACTCGTCGCAAGAGATCCTTTGTCCGGCCTAGGATACACCTCACCGGATCGACGCCGACGAAAGCTTTCCCAATAACCTTCTTCCAAACGATGCGCGATGTTGGAGCCATAGAACCTCTCCAAAACCATAGCCAGTACTCCTCGAAACCCTAGCTAAAGCCCTCTATCAAGTTGGGGAAAAGATGGAGAAAAGAATACTAAAATCGGGGCTAAATCAGCTTTAAATAGAGCTAGAATCGAGCGACCACACGGGCGTGGATGTTTCACATGCCCCTGTGGAATTTCCACACGGGCGTGGATAATTTCCACACGCCCGTGTGGATTCTTTGAATTCCTATTTTCTCCGCCAGCTTTGAACAGTGCTACTATAGTCCGTCTTGAATAGCTTCCCAAATCCATACTTTCATCAGGGTAACGCAAATGGGCACACGTTCACGTCGTGGATCACTTGTTTCTTCAATGATATACAAGTTGGTGGAGCTCTTGTTCTATATGCATAAGTTGGAATGCTCGAGTGTGACTGCCCTTGTGCCTTCCCAACGGATGTGCCCACTCAAATACGAGGAGGTTGGCACACACTCTAGCATCTCACAACTGACCTATGTCTTCGCGTTTGAACCTTAGCAAGATTTCTTCCAAAATCGGTGCATTATGATCCACATTGCCTTCTTTCCTTCATACTCGGCCTCACAACCCTACCTGCATAAAAGTAACATAAAAGCACACATATTAGTGTAAAAACCCGAGAAAAGTAATGCTCAACATAAGGAATGAATGCTTCGCATTCATATCACACAAGAACTTATCAAACTCCCCAACACATAAGCTTTTGCTTGTCCTCAAGCAAAAATTAAACATTCTGTGCATCGATGAAGAAAATATTAAAAGTGCTTGGCCTTAGGTTCACCAAAGTATACAAAGAGAGCATTCTACAAGAAAGGGAAATTTCAACACTAAATACGAAAAATCAATGCTCTTGCTAAAAACATGAATAAAAAAGGACAACAAACCCGAATTCATGTACGTGTGTGAACTCACTCAAAATAACCGAAGGTATACTCCTCAAAGTTCTAAGTACAAGGGACTTATTTATCTACAAAAGTGAAAACAATTTAAAAGATGGTAGTAGCTTCACACATCCTCTAAGGTAGCCCTTTCCAAAGCGGCTGCTAAGGTGGCTTTCACACTTTCGATGTGGTAGCTCTTTCTACCTGGGTGGTAGCTTTCACTCATCCTATGAGATAGCTCTTTCTCTCATTAGGGCATAACTAGTATCCAACTTATGAGAGTAGCTTCATACTACATAGGTGGTAGCTCTTTCCACCCAACAAACACAAATAAACAATAATATTATTTTGTTCTTTCTTTTCCTTTTCCATTTTTTTTTCACAATTTAACACAAGAAACAACTATAACTAGTGCCTTTAACATCAAACTTGAGTTTCTGATAGAGTTTAAAGAGTGAGTAGTGCACTGAGTATAAAATGGGCAAAAATTCCTAGAAATTCAAGCAAGAACTAGAGCATGAAAACATTCAATGTTAGAAATTCTCCTAAACTCAAGAATACAATCATTGCAACTAAGGTAAACCGCTATTGGCTATGTGGGCATATATCAATCAAGAACAATAGAAAAGATGTGTGCATTATGAAACTCCCCCCCCCACACCTCACACTTAAGTTGTACATTGTCCCCAATGTACACATGCAAGCTCACTCAAAATGTCTATCATTCAAAAAATAGATGTGGGAGAAGCAATTAAAACAATACTCCCCTGACTCCTAGTGTTGCGTTTGATGAAGCCAATTCCATGGGAGTAGTGTTCCAACGGGTTGTGAAGCTCACACGGCCAAGTGCCGAAACACCTTGGCCATGACCATGACTAAGTCTCAATTCCCAAGAAGACAAGACCATCTGCAAGCATACATGAGGGGGTTCAGTGAAGCTCAATAAAAACAAAATAACATGAGTATATATAAAAGATAGACAATGAATACAACTCGAGATGTAAAATGAAAATATGCTCAGAAGGAGAATCCTTTCTGAATAAACAAGTCTGAAATAAAATGAATAAAAGAAAAAGAAATAAAAGTCAGGTGTCGGTGTCACCCTCGGGCTCTGGTGCTGGTGCTGCTGCTGGTGCTGATGAAGATGCAAATGGTAAATCTACCGGTGCCGGGGTAGAGGATGGGGATGCTGGAGGAGCTGAGGGGGCCTGGGGAGTCCTCGATTACAAGACAAATGATGAGGCGACGTCTCGCTCTAAGATCTGCTGTAATGCATCGAAACGCGCCATGAAATCGGTGTACTGAGTGGCCTACGTAGCCCTAATCTCTGCAATCTCTGTGCGAGCCTCAGCTTCCTCAGTCCGTATCATCCCCAAAGTGTTCTCGACCCTCTCAAAGCGATCATAAGCTTGAGATGGTGAAAACATACGCACGGGGGGTGGTTCCTCTGCCACGGGTGGTGCCTCGGTCTCCATTAGTGCTCGCTGAGGCTCGGGAGCGGGCTGAGATGCTCCGGCTTTATCACCCTCGTCCTCGGCTATCTCTGGAGCTGGTAGCACTAACGCAAAAACCCTGTCGGAAACCTGCGGACCATGCCCATCAACCTCATCATATCTAGGCTCAAGGGAGCAGGTATACTTGTTTTCTCGGCCCAACGATTTGAATCTAAGAGACCCATGCCCAGTACTAATCTCGTAATGTAAGGGCCCGAGAAGATCGCTCCCACTCTAGCATAATGCCCCTGATGTCTGATGTACTCGGCCATGATGTGTCCTAAGTAAATCGGTACACGATGCACCATCAAGTACAAATACAGAAGTTCCTGTCGGCTCAGAACACCAGTGCTATCACTACGGCCATTCACCGACCTACTCATGATGGTATGTAAATATCTGTATGCAGGTCGGGAAAGGCACGTGTCCTTGGACACCCCCGGCTCGTTCTGACCCTGACCACATAGCACTTTGTAAGCTCTCTGCGGGGTCAAGGTTCCGGGATAATCAGTCTGTAACTGAGAGTACTCCTCAATGTCTGTGAATGCCTCCTCGTACAAGCCAAGTATAATTGAAAACTGAGTGATGCTCAAGCTCTGGTGGTGTCCAAGTGCTCTAAACTGAATAGTGTCCAAACTGTCGAAGCTCGTGTACGATCTATCAAACTTGAATGATGATAGTACCTCCAGTGCAAACTCTCGGATGGTTGGCTCTCTAATCATCAATAACTGCCGCCAACCACCTACTGCAACAAGATCCTCAACCTCATCGGCAAACTCATCCCCCTGCTGTAGATCTCGCAGTATAGTCGTGTCCAGAAATCGAGTCTGTCCGAAACAGAGTTTCGACAAGCACTCATAGCGAACCTGATGCTCTGGAATTGCAAAACTCATGCTCTCGTTCTCAGGGGATGACTCACGCGACCTCTTATTAGCTTATTTCTTCGACCGAGGTGCCATAATCTGCAAAATTTGGAACAAAATCGATCAAACAAGTTGATAAACAAATACTGCAGAAATCCACACAGTCGTGTGGAATTTCCGCACGCCCGTGTGGATCCACGGGGCGTGAACATCGCACGACCATCCTTGAAACATCCAAAGATACAACTTAAAAAAAAAAATACTTCTAACTTCATTCTAAACATAAATCATCTTTCTAATTGAAGAATCGAAGCATTATTAACTAGATTAATTGATGGAAACCATGAATTGGCAAAGAAAATGATAAATAGGGCTTACCGATGAGATGAGATGAAAAGAATGAAAAACCGGCAGGAAAACCTCGCAAAAGTCCTATCAAACGTGCGCTATATGGTCGGAGAATGATGTGAAAGTGTTTTCAGACAAATAGAGGTTGTGACAATGGAGAGAAACTATTCTTCTTTTAAAAAGAACTCGTGACTCTTGGCGTTATGTGTATCCACACGGGCGTGCGGTAATTACCCACGCCCGTGCGCCTCATTATAAGAGAATGATAAGTGCTTGTGCAATATGAATGCAAAGTGTTCATTCCTTATGTTGAGCATTACTTTTCTTGGGTTTTTATATTAATATGTGTGTTTTTATGTTACTTTTATGTAGGTAGGGATGTGAGGCCGAGTATGAAGGAAGAAGCCAATATGGATCATAATGCACCTATTTTGGAGGAAATCTTCCTAAGCTTCAAATGTGAAGACATCGGTCAGGTGTGAGATGCTAGAGTGTCTGCCAACCTCCTCGTATTTAATTAAGCACAACCATTTGGAGGGGTACAAAGGCAGTCACACTTGAGCATTCCGACTTATGCACATAAAACAAGAGATCCACTAACTTACCTATCATTGAAGAAGCAAATGATCCACGACGTGAACGTGTGCCCGTTTGTGTTACCCCGATGAAAGTATGGATTCGGGAAGTATTTCAGGCCGGATATATTGCAGAGCAATGTAGCAACAATGTGGGAAAATACTGTAGCAGCACTGTTCATAGTTGGCATGTGGAAATTCCTCAGGGGAGTGTGACATTATGCACGCCCGTGGAGTAGCCCGATTCCAGCCCTATTTAAAGCCGATTTCAGTCCCAATTTTTCAATTCTTTTCTCCATCTTTTCCACAGCTCGTGAGAGTGCTTCGGCTAGGGTTTTGAGGGGTATTGGCCAAGGTTTTGGAGAGGTTCTATGGCTCCAACATCGTCATTCCTTAGGAAGAAGGTTAATAGGGCAGCTTCCATCGAGGCATATCCTATACCAGACGAAGGAATCCTTGGACGACGAGTAAAGGACTTTCCACAAGACCATCGACACGACCATCGAGGGCTTTTTTCTATGGATTCATTACTTTTACATACTATTTCTTTGATTGTACTTAGCTCCATAGAGAGCTAAACCCCTAGTGGGTACTTGGGTATTTGTGAACCCTAGGATGTATTCATTTCATTGAATCTCTTTGTTATGCTTTCAATTAATTGATGTTTATTGTGAGTTCCAACCTTGAATGCTTGATTGTATGAATATTTCCCCTAGAGTGACACTAGGGTTGAGAGTTCTTGTTGGTAACCTTGTGAGTGAGTGACACACCATGAGCGTTAGACAAAGCTAGGTTGGAGAGGGTTGAACCTCCGCTGGGGCTTAGTTGCACGTGCAACAGAGTGAAGCATTGAGGTGATCTTAGCATCTAGGGCTTAATCGTGGTTAGGGGAATTCCACCTGGACCAAAGTGTTAGTTCTATAATTAGGAAGAGATTTATCACTTGGAATCCCTAGAGCTCATTGCAACTCTATGCTAGTGCGAGGTGCTAGAGTTAGGCATAGTTGACCTTAGATTTGGGACTATGTAATTAAGGATTTCCACGACTCACTATTGCATTGATTAGAAAGCATAATAGAAGGTTCTTACACTTGAAATGATTATCCTAGGCGGAGAATTATCCGGGTACCCCATCTTTATCGATTACCTTACCCCCTTCTTTACTTTTGCTCTCTTACTTGTTGCTTTTATTGTTGAGAATTGAATCATTTTCACACTTATCAATATTGATCTCTCGCTTAGCTAAGAATCGAATTAAGTGTTTTTATTCCCTATTCCCTATGGATTTGATACCCGCTCACCTAGGATTATTACTTCGACAAACCCGTACACTTGCTGGATATACGCAAGGGGACCTCGTCAGAGAACCACAGGGGCGTACCCACAGCCCTGTGCATTCTCGGGAAAACACTTCCTTGACTCTGATTACTCTCGCACGGGCGTGCGGAAAATACCCACGCCCGTGCGGCCGACCCACAGGGGTAGCCACACGCCCTTGTGGCTTCCCTGGATATCCGAGAAAAATGGCAAGTGTTCTACACGCCCGTGCGAAAATACCGCACGGCCTTGGGCATTCACATGCCCAACTCAAAGGGGCAGCCGCACGCCCTTGTGTCTTCTCGGGATGGGGAGGACTCCTCTGCAGAGTTTCACTCGGGCGTGTGGAAATTACCCACGCCCGCGTGTTGTTTATAATGTCGCCCACAGGGGCGTGTCCATGCCCCTGTGTGCTATCGGGAAAATCTGTCCATCTCTGCAGGAATTCACACGCCCGTGTGGAAATTATCCATGAGCGTGTGACAGTTGCATGGTCGTCCACAGGGGCAGCCGCACGCCACTGTGCTTTCTCTGGATGAGCTCCCAGTGCAAATCCACGGGCGTGCGGAAATGCCACACCCCCGTGTGTTTTCTCTGGATGACTTAGAAAAGTCTGCAGGGTCTGCAGAAAATTTCTGAACATGTTTCTACACTTAGAGCCTGCTCTATTATGCAAATTTTACCAGTGAAAAATATGAAATAGAGCTCAAACGACAAAACTTTGCCAATTCTACATGAAAACACACAATGACTTTAAAAGCCCACAATAAAATCACAGCACAAGCATCTAAAAATCAAGCCACCAACACTTAACAATTTATTCATGGAAATAAATTAAACAAGAAGATAAGAAAACAGTAAACACTTGGGTTGCCTCCCAAGAAGCGCTTGTTTAACATCACTTAGCTTGATGTACCTTGTCTTACCTCACGGGGGTTCAGAGATGAAGGTTGCCCTCTTACCCTTGGCTTGAAAGCATGATGTGCAAAGTCTCTTGAGGGTAGAGGGTGTACTATCGGGCTTGGGACCACCTAGCAATGGTTCATCAAACTTCTTTGGTTCACGTATGTCTCCAACCAGCTAGCAATGGTTCATCAAACTTCTTCTGTTAAGAGAATGCCGCATGGCTTCAGCAAGGCGGTAAATGAGCTTGTCATCTCCAACTCTCAATTGGAGCATTTCCGGTGGCATCTCCTAGACCTCTTCATTTTCTAGAGTACCTTCTTCAAGATCCCGGGAGTAGATGGTACTTCTTATGTCGATTCAAGCTTCAATACTTCTTCATTCCCCTCCTCTTGGATGAAGAAACCATCATACGGATCCATGTTGAACATTTCCTTTATGTATTCATCAACAATCTCATTAGTAGTGTCTAGAAAGTATAAAGTATCATCGAAGTCAAGAGAATGCCGCATGGCTTTAGCAAGGCGGTAAGTGAGCTTGTCATCTCCAACTCTCAATGTGTGCTCTCCACCGTCCATGTCAATCAATGCTTTGGAAGTCCGTAAGAACGGTTTCCCAAGTATCAAGGGTACATCCGCATCCTCATCGACATCTAGCACTACAAAGTCAACCGGAAAAATGTACTTGTCCACCTTGATAAGTGCATCTTCAATGATGCCTCTCGGTTGTCTCACCGTTCGGTCCGCTAGTTGCAAAGTCATCCGAGTAGGCCTAGGCTCACCCAAACCTAGCTTTTGAAAGAAAGTGTATGGCATGACATTGATACTTGCCCCTGAATCCCCCAATGCCATTTCTTCACCTAAATTACCAATATTACACGGAATGATGAAGCTTCCCGGGTCTTTCTTCTTGTTCGGCATGTTCTTTTGCAATACCGCCGAGCAAGAAGCATCTAAAATCACTGAAGCGCTTTCCTCCAACTTCCTCTTGTTACTCAACAAGTTCTTCAAAAACTTGGCATACTTAAGCATTTGGGCCAATGCCTCAACAAAAGGAATATTGATGTGGAGTTGCTTGAACAAACTCAGGAACTTCTTGTACTATTCATCCCCTTGGTCATTTTTCAATCTAGAGAGATAAGAGATTCTTGGCTTGAAAGGTGGGGGTGCCACCTCTTTCTCTTTGCTTGTCCCCTCTTCTACCTTTATAACCTCGGGTGCGTGTTCTTTTGGCTTCTCACTCGGAAGCCTACCTTCAACCTCACGACCACTTCTCAAAGTGATCGCCTTCACATGCTCTCTAGGGTTGGTTTCTGTGTTAGTTGGTAAACTTCCATATGGCCGTTCAGAGAGAGACTTCGCAATTTGCCCCAAGGTACCTCCTGCTGCCAAATCTAAAAGTTGCCTTGTGCTCGGGTTCAACCCATTGTAAAAGGTTTGAACAAATATTAACCTCGGGAATCCATGTTGCGAGCACTTTCTCAGGATCTCCTTGAAACTTTCCCATGTCTCGAATAGAGACTCCAATTCCAACTGAACAAAGGATGAGATCTCGTTCCTAAGTTTTGCTGATTTTTCAGAGGGAAATAACAGGCTAGAAAAGCTTCTACCATCTCCTCCCATGTGGTAATTGACACTCTAGGTAACGAGTGTAGCCACTGCTTTGCTCTCCCCTTTAGGGAAAATGGGAAGGCTCTCAATTTGATGGCATCATCCATCACCCCATTTATATTCAGCATATCACACACCTCATGAAACCTTTCAATGTGACTGTTTGGGTCCTCATCGGCCAAACCATTGAATTGTGCGGATTGCTGCAACATGTGGATGAATGCCGGCTTCAGCTCGAAGTTCTGAGCTGTAATCGGGAAATGCACAATACTTGATTGTGTCCCCAACACTGAAGGTCTGGCATAATCGGATAATGTTCGCTGTTGCTTATTCTGTGCTACCATATTTTCAGATTCTTCTACTTCCAACTCAGCTGAATTAGACTGTTCTTGCACAGGTTCCTTCCCTTTTCTGTGAACTGCACGTTCAAGCTCAGGATCTCCTTCAATCAATATTGAGGAATTCCCTCGGGTCATAACCTATAGCTGCACACAAAAAGAAAGAAAAAGAAATCAGAACGTTGATAGAAAAAGAAGATATGAAATACAATGTATGGTGAATAGCTAAGAAAACAAAGTGCAAAGTATCTCTAAACGCCCATTCCACGGCAACGGCGCCAAAAACTTGACTAGGTCCCCTTGCGTATATCCCGCAAGTGCACAGGTTTGTCGAAGTAATAATCCCGGGTGAGCGGGTATCGAATCCACAGGGAGTAAGGGTTAAAAACACTTAATTCGATTCTTAGCTCTGTGGAAGATCAATAGTGATAAATGTGAACAATGATTCAATTCTCAACAATAGAAGCAACAAGTAAGAGAGCAAAAGTAAAGTAGGAGGAAAGGCAATCGATAAAGATGGGGTACTCGGATAATGCTCCACCTAGGATATTCGCTTCAAGTGCAAGAACCCTCTATTATGCTTCCTAATCAATGCAATAGTGAGTTGTGGAAATCCTTAAATGCATACTCCCAAACCTAAGGTCAACTATGCCTAACTCTATACATGTCCCGGAGGAGAAATCGAACAATCTCAACACCTCGCACTCGCATAGAATTGCAATAAGCTCTAGGGATTCCGAGTGATACATCTCTTCCTAATTATAGACCTAACCCTTTGGTCCAGGTGGAAGGTCCCTAACCACGATTAAGCCCTAGATACTAAGATCACCTCAACACTTCACGCCATTGCATGCATAACTAAGCCCCAGCGGAGGTTCATCCCTTAGATCATTCACTCTATTATGGCCGCAAAGAACTCGAGGAACGGAGGTAGAATCTATCATGTCGGTGGGGAAAGGGGACGCTCCTGTACCTCTCGACTTACCCTCTCAACCCTCTCCAACCTAGCTTTGTCTAACGCCCGTGGTGTGTCACCCACTCACAAGGTTACCAACAAGAACTCTCAACCCTAGTATCTTTCTAGGGGAAATGTTCATACAATCAAGCATTCAAGGTTGGAACTCACAATAAACATCAATTAATTGAAATCATAATAAAGAGATTCAATGAAACGAATACATCCTAGGGTTCACAAATATCCAAGTATCTACCAGGGGTTTAGCTCTCCATGGAGCTAAGTACAATCAAAGAAATAGAATGCAAAAGCAATGAATCCATAAAGAAACCCCCTCGATGGTCGTGTCGATGGTCTTGTAGAGAGTCCTCTACTCGTCGCAAGGGATCCTTTGTTCGACCTAGGATACACCTCGCTGGATCGATGCCGACGAAAGATTTCCCAATAACCTTCTTCAAAATGACGCGCGATGTAGGAGCCGTAGAACCTCTACAAAACCCTAGCCAATACTCCTCGAAACCCTAGCCGAAGCCCTCGCTCAAGTTGGGGAAAAGATGGAGAAAAGAATACTAAATCGGCTTTAAATAGGGCTTGAATCGGGCGACCACACGGGAGTGGATGTTTCACACGCCCCTGTGGAATTTCGATGCGGGTGTGGATAATTTCCACACGCCCATGTGGATTCTCTGAATTCATGTTTTCTCGGCCGGCTTTGAACAATGCTGCTACCGTCCGGCTTGAATAGCTTCCCAAATCCATACTTTCATCGGGCTAACGCAAACAGGCACACGTTCACGTCGTGGATCACTTGCTTCTTCAATGATATACAAGTTGGTGGAGCTCTTGTTGTATGTGTATAAGTCGGAATGCTCGAGTGTGACTGCCCTTGTGCCCCTCCCAACAGATGTGCCCACTTGAATACGAGGAGGTTGGCACACACTTTAGCATCTCACACCTGACCTATGTCTTCACGTTTGAACCTTAGCAAGATTTCCTCCAAAATCGGTGCATTATGATCCATATTGGCTTCTTTCTTTCTTACTCAGCCTCACAACCCTACTTGCATAAAAGTAACATAAAAGCACACATATTAGTGTAAAGACACAAGAAAAGTAATGCTCAACATAAGGAATGAATGCTTCACATTCATATCGCACAAGCACTTATCATGCTAGATGTCGATGAGGATGTGGATGTACCCTTGATACTTGGGAGACCATTCTTGCGGACTTCCAAAGCATTGATTGACATGGACGGCGGAGAGCTCACATTGAGAGTTGGAGATGACAAGCTCACATACCGCCTTGCTGAAGCCATGCGGCATTCTCTTGATTTCGATGATACTTTATACTTCCTAGACATTACTGATGAGATTATTGATGAATACATGCAGGAAATGTTCAATCCGGACACATACGAAGGTTTGTTCGACAAAGAGGAGGGACATGAAGATGTAATGATGCTTGGATTGACGGAAGAAGTACCATCTACCCCGGGGATCTTGAAGATGGTGCTCCAGAAAATAAAGAGGGCTAGGAGACACCACCGAAAACGCTCGAAGGCTGTTGGAGACGTATGTAAACCAAAGAAGTTGGATGAACCATTGCTAGGTGATCCCAAGCCCGATAATACACCCTCTACACTCAAGAGACTTTGCACATCATGCTTTTAAGCCATGGGTAAGAGGATAACCTTCATCTATGAACCCCCGTGAGGTAAGATAAGGTACATCAAGCTAAGTGACGTTAAACAAGTGCTTCTTGGGAGGCAACCAAAGTGTCTACTCTTTTCTTATCTTCTAGTTTAGTTGTTTGCATGAATAAATAGTGGAGTGTTGGTGTGTTGATGTTTAGATGCTTGTGCTGCGATTTTATTGTGGGTTTTTAAAGTCATCGTGTGTTTTCATGTGGAATTGGCGAAGTTATGTCGTTTGAGATTTATTTCAAGTTTTCACTAGTAAAATTTGCATAATAGGGCAAGCTCTGAGTGTGTAAACATGTTCAGAGATTTTCTGCAGAGCCTGCAGATTTTTCTAAGGCATCCAGGGAAAACACATGGGCATGTGGAATTTTTGCACGCCTGTGGATTTGCACTGCAAGCTCATCCAGAGAAGGAACAGGGGCGTGCGGGTGCCCCTGTGAATGACCATGCGACTGTCACACGCCCGTGGTTAATTTCCGCATGGGCGTGTGAATTCCTGCAGAGTTAGGCGGATTATCCTGAGAGCACACAGTGGCGTGGACTCGCCCCTGTGGGTGACCTTGTAAACCACACACGGGCGTGGGTAATTTCCACACTCTCGAGCGAAACTCTGCAGAGTAGTTCTCTCCATCCCGAGAAGACACAGGGACGTGTGGCTGCCCCTGTGAGTTGGGCATGTGAATGTCCACGCCCGTGCGGAATTTCCGCACGAGCGTGTAGAACACTTGGCATTTTTCTCGGATGTCCAGGGAAGCCACAGGGGTGTGCAGCTACCCCTGTGGGTCGGGCGCACAGGTGTGGTCATTTTCCGCATGCCCATGTGAGAGTAGTCAGATTCGAAGGAGTGTTTTCCCGAGAGCACATAGGGGCGTGTGTATGCCCCTATGGCTCTTTTCTAATGAGGCGCACAGGCGTGGGTAATTTCCGCACGCCTGTGTGGATGTACAGAACGCCAAGAGGCGCGAGTTCTTTTTAAAGAATAGTCATTCTCTCCTCCCTCACAACCTCCATTCATCTGGGAACACTTCCGTATTAACTCCCGACTTCCTAGCGCCGATTTGGTAGGATTGTTTCAAGGTTTTCCGGCCGTTTCATAGTTCTTTCATTTTAACTCATCGGTAAGCCCTATTTATGATTTCCTTCATCAATTCACGATTTTCAATGATGAATCTGGTTAATAATGCTTCGTTTCTTCAAATAGAAAGATGATTTATGTTTAGAACGAAGTTAGAAGTATTTTTAAGTTGTATTTTTGGATTCTTGTGGCACGACCTTGCGGTTTTCATGTAACATGGATCCACACGGGCGTGGAGAAATTCCGCACGACCGTGTGGAATTCTGCAGTAATGCTTTGACCTATTTCGTCTCAAATTTTGAAGATTATGGCACCCCAGTCAAAGAAGCAAGCTGATAAGCGACCGTGTGAGTCATCTTCCGAGTCTGAGGGTATGAGTTTCACCATTCCAGAGCACAGGGTTCATTTTGAATGGCTGTCGAGAGTTCGTTTTGGACAGAATCGATTCCTTGGTATAAGTATACACTTAGAGATCTGCAGCAGGGAGACGAGTTGCCAAATGAGGTCGAGGATCTCGTATCGTTAAGTGGTTGTAGGCATTTATTGGCTATTAGAGAGCCAGCCATACGAGAGCCCGCACTGGAGGTCTTGTCATCATTTGACTTTGACAGATCCTATTAGAGCTTTGACAGTATTGATGAAATTCAGTTCAAAGTATTTGGACACCACCATAGCTTGAGCGTTACTCAGTTTTCAGTTCTACTTGGCTTGTATGAGGAAGTATTCATAGACACTGAGGAGTACTCTCAGTTACCGACTGATTATCCTGGAGCGTTGACCCCGCAGAGAGCTTACAGAGTACTATGTGGTCAGGGTCAATACGAGCCGGGGTTGTCCAAGGCCACGTGCCTTTCCCGACCCGCTTACAGATATTTACATGCCATCATGAGTAGGTCGGTGAATGGTCGTGGTGATAGCACTGGTGTTCTAAGCCGACAGGAACTTCTGTACTTGTACTCAATGGTGGAGCACGTACTGATTCACTTTAGACACATCATGGCAGAGTACATCCGACATCAGGGGCATTATGCTAGATATGGAGCGATCTTCTTGGGCCCCTACATTACGAGATTAGTGCTGGCCATGGGTCTCTTAGACGTGATTAGTGGGGCCGAGAAGACGAGTATACTTGCATCCCTGAGCCTAGAGACGATAAGGTTGATGGGCATGGTCCGCAGGGTTCGGGTAGGAGTTTTTACTTTCGTACTACCAGCTCGAGAGATAGCCGAGGATGAGGATGATGAAGCCGGAGCATCTCAGCCCGCTTCCGAGCCTCAGCCAGCACCGATGGAGACCGGGACATCCCTAGTGGCAGAGGAAGCACCCCCCGTGCATATGTTTTCACTATCTCGAGGTCATGATTGCTTTGAGAGGCTCAAGAGCGCTTTGGGGGTGATACGGAAAGAGGTGGCTGAGGCTCGAGCAGAGATTTCTGAGATTAAGGCTATGTAGGCCACTCAGTATACACAGTTCATGGCACGTTTCAACGTTTTACAGCAGATCTTAGAGCGAGACGTCACCTACTCATTTGGCTTGCGACCGAGGATTCCTCAGTCCCCCTCAGCATCTCCTCCACCCCCATTTCTTATATCAACACAGGTGGACCCACCATGTGCGCCTTCACCAACAGCACCACCGGAGCCCGAGGGCGACACCGACACTTGACTTTACTTTATTTTACTTTTATGCACTTCATTTTGGACTTTTTCACTCAGAAAGGATTCTCCTTCTGAGTTTATTTTCATTTTACATCTCGAGTTGTATTCATTGTCTATCTTTTATATATACTCGGGTTGATTTTGTTTTTATTGAGCTTCGCTGAACCCCCTCATGTATGCGTGCAGATGATGTTGTCATCTTGGGAATTGAGACTTAGTCATGGGCATGGCCAAGGTGTTTCAGCACTTGGCCGTGTGAGCTTCACAACGCGTTGGAACATTACTTCCAAGGACTTAGCTTCATCAAACGCAACAGTAAGAGTCAGGGAAGTATTGTTTTGATTGCTTCTCCCACATCTATTTTTGAATGATATACATTTTGAGTAAGCTTGCATGTGTACATTGGGGATAATGTACAACTTAAGTGTGCTGTGGGGGAGTTTCATAGTGCACACATCCTTTTTTTATTATTCTTGATTGATATACATGCTCACATAGACAATGGCGGTTCACCTTAGTTGCAATGATTGTATTCTTGAGTTTAGGAGAATTTTTAACATTGAATATTTTCATCCTCAAGTTTTGCTTGAATGTCTAGGAATTTTTGCCCGATTTATACTTGTCACTTACTAGACGCTTTTGGAAACTCAAGTTTGATGTTAAAAGGACTAGTTATAGTTGTTTCTTGTGTTAAATTCTGAAAAAAAGGGAAAATGAAAAGAAAGAACAAAATAGTTTTACTGCTTATTTGTGCTTGTTGGGTGGAAAGAGCTACCAACTATGTAGTATGAAGCTACTCTCATAAGTCGGATACTAGTTATGCCCTTGACAAGGTCCCCTTGCGTATATCCCGCAAGTGCATGGGTTTGTCGAAGTAATAATCCCAGGTGAGCGGGGTCGAATCCACAGGGAGTAGGGACTAAAGACACTTAATTCGATTCTTAGCTATGTGGAGTATCAACAATGATAAGTGTGATAATGATTCAATTCTCAACAATTAAAAGCAACAAGTAAGAGAGCAAAAGTAAGGAGGAGGTAAGGCAATCAATAAAGATGGGGTACTCGGATGATGCTTCACCTAGGATAATCGATTCAAGTGCAAGAACTCTCTATTATGCTTCCTAATCATTGCAATGGTGAGTCATGGAAATCCTCACATACATAGTCCCAAATCTAAGGTCAACTATGCCTAACTCTATTCATGTCCCGGAGGAGAGATTAAATAACCTCTCAACCTCGCACTCGAATAAAGTTGCAATGAGCTCTAGGGATTCCAAGTGATAAATCGCTTCCTAATTATAGACCTAACCCTTTGGTCCAGGCGGAAGGTCTCTAGCCACAATTAAGCCCTAGATACTAAGATCCCCTCAACGCTTCACTCCATTGCACACGCAACTAGTCCCCAGCGGAGGTTCATCCCTTAGACCATTCACTCTATTATGGCCGCAAAGAACTCAAGGAACGGAGGTAGAATCTATCACGTCGGAGGAGAAAAGGGACACTCCTGTACCTCTCGACTCACCCTCTCAACCCTCTCCAACCTAGCTTTGTCTAACGCTCGTGGTATGTCACTCACTCACAAGGTTAACAACAAGAACTCTCTACCCTAGTGTCACTTTAGGGGAAATGTTCATACAATCAAGCATTCAAGGTTGGAACTCACAATAAACATCAATTTATTGAAAGCATAATAAAGAAGTTCAACGAAACGAATACATCGTAGGGTTCACAATCACCCAAGTACCCACTAGGGGTTTAGCTCTCCATGGAGCTAAGTACAATCAAAGAAATCGAATGTAAAATAATGAATCCATAAGGAAACCCCCTCGATGGTCATGTCGATGGTCTTGTGGAGAGTCCTCTACTCGTCGCAAGGGATCCTTTGTCCGGCCTAGGATACACCTCGCCGGATCGATGTTGACGAAAACTTTTCCAATAACCTTCTTCCAAACGACGTGCGATGTCGGAGCCATAGAACCTCTCCAAAACCCTAGCCAATACCCCTTAAAACCCTAGCCGAAGACCTCTTTCAAGTTGGGGAAAAGATGGAGAAAAGAATACCAAAATCGGGGCTGAATCGGCTTTAAATAGGGCTGGAATTGGGCGACTCCACGGGCGTGTACGGTACACGTGCCCATGCAGAATTTCCACACGGGCGTGGGTAATTTCCACACGCCCATGTGGATTCTCTGAAACTGTCATTTTCAGCCGGCTGTGAACAGTAACTGCAAGAGTACTCCCGAATCCACTTTTCATTGAGGTAACATAAACGGGCACACGTTTATAACGTGGATCGCTTTGCTTCTTCAATGACGGATAAGTTGATGGAGATCTTGTTCTATGTGCATAAGTCGGAATGCTTGAGTGTGACTGCCCTTGTGCCCCTCCAAATGGTTGTGCAAACTCAAATACGGGGAGGTTGGCACACACTCTAGCATCTCGCACCCGACTTATATCTTCGCGTTTGAACCTTAGCAAGATTTCCTCTAAAATCGTTGCATTGTGATCCGCATTGGATTCTTTCCTTCATAATTGGTTTCACAACCATACCTGCATAAAAGTAACATAAAAACACACATATTAATGTAAAAACCCGATAAAAGTAATGCTCAACATAAGGAAAGAATGCTTCGTATTCATATCACACAAGCACTTATCAGCCCTAATGAGAGAAAGAGCTATCTCATAGGATGAGTGAAAGCTACCACTCTGGTAGAAAGAGCTACCATCTCAAAAGTGTGAAAGCCACCTTAGCGGCCGCTTTGGAAAGGGCTACCTTAGAGGATGTGTGAAGCTACTACCATCTTTGAAATTGTTGTCACTTTTGTAGATAAATAATTCCCTTGTACTTCGAACATTTGAGTAGTATACCTTGGGGTGTTTTGAGTGAGTTTACACAAGTATATGATTTCGGGTTTGTTGTCCTTTTTTATTCAAGGTTTTAGCTAGAGCTTTGATTTTTTTGTATTTAATGTTGAAATTTTGCATACTTATAGAATGCTCTCTTTGTACACTTTGGTGAACCTAAGGCCAAGCATTTCCAATATTTCCTTCATCTATGCACAGAATGTTTAATTTTTGCTTGAGGACAAGCAAAGCTTAAGTGTGGGGATTTTGATAAGTGCGTGTGGTGATATGAATATGAAGCATTCTTTCCTTATGTTGAGCATTACTTTTATCGGGTTTTTACACTAATATGTGTGTTTTTATGTTACTTTCGTGCAGGTAGCGTTGTTAGGCCGATTATGAAGGAAAGAAGCCAATGTGGATCATAATGCACCGATTTTTGGAGAAATCTTGCTAAAGTCCAAACGCGAAGACATAGGTCGGGTGTGCGATGCTAGAGTGTGTTCCAACCTCCTCTTATTCGAGTTGGCACATCCACTTGGAATAGCACAAGGACAGTCACACTCGAGCATTCTGACTTATGCACATAGAACAAGAGCTCCGCCAACTTGTCTATCATTGAAGAAGCAAGTGATCCACGACATGAACGTGTGCCCGTTTGTGTTACCCTGATGAAAGTATGGATTCAGAATGGTATTCAGGCTAGATACTGTAGCAGAGCAATGTAGCAAAGTACTATAGCAGCACTGCTCACAGCCGCCCGAGAAAAAAGGAATTCAGAGAATCCACACGGTTGTGTGGAAATTATACACGCTCATGTGGAAATTCGACATGGGCGTGTGAAATTATCCACGCCCGTGTGGTCGCTCGATTCTAGCCCTATTTAAAGCCGTTTCAGCCCCGATTTCAGTATTCTTTTCTCCATCTTTTCCCCAACTTGAGAGAGAGTTTCGGCTAGGGCTTCGAGGGGTATTGGCCAGGGTTTTGGAGAGGTTCTACAGCTCCGACATCGTAATTCCTGAGGAAGAAGATTGGTAGGGGAGCTTCCGTCAAAGCGTATCTTATACCGGATGAGGGAATCCTTGGACGACGAGTAGAGGTCTTTCCACAAGACAATCAACACGACTATCGAGGGGGTTTCTTTATGGATTCATTGCTTTTACATTCTATGTAGAGCTAAACCCCTAATGGGTACTTGGGTATTTGTGAACCCTAGGATGTATTTGTTTCATTGAATTTATTTATTATGCTTTCAATTAATTGATGTTTATTGTGAATTCCAACCTTGAATGCTTGATTGTTTGAACATTTCCCCTAGAGTGACACTAGGGTTGAGAGTTCTTGTTGGCAACCTTGTCAGTGAGTGACACACCACGAGCGTTAGACAAAGCTTGGTTGGAGAAGGTTGAGAGGGTGAGTCGAGAGGTACATGAGCGTCCCTTTTCCTCTCCGACGTGATAGATTTACCTCCATTCCTCGAGTTCTTTGCGGCCATAATAGAGTGAATGGTCTAAGGGATGACCCTCCGCTGGGGCTTAGTTACGCGTGCAACGGAGTGAAGCGTTGAGGTGATCTTACTATGTAGGGCTTAATCGTGGTTAGGTAACTTCCAGCTGGACCAAAGGGTTAGGTCTATAATTAGGAAGAGATTTATCACTTGGAGTACCTAGAGCTCATTGCAACTCTATGCAACTGCGAGGTTGAGAGGTTATCTAATCTTTCTTCTGGGATATGTATAGAGTTAGGCATAGTTGACCTTAGATTTGGGACTATGTACCTAAGGATTTCCATGACTCACCATTGCATTGATTAGGAAGCATAATAGAGGGTTCTTGCACTTGAAACAGTTGTCCTAGGCGGAGCATTATCCGAGTACCCCATCTTTATCAATTGCCTTACCTCATTCTTTACTCATTCTCTCTTACTTGTTATTTTTACTCTTGAGAATTGAATCACTGTCACACTTATCACTACTAATCATTCACATAGCTAAGAAGCGGATTAAGTGGTTTTAATCCCTACTCCCTATGGATTCAATACCCGCTCATCCCGGATTATTACTTCGACAAACCCGTGTACTTGCGGGATATACACAAGGGGACCTTGTCAATTGCACAAAACAGGTCAAGGCTTTCTCTAAATCAATCATCCGGGTCTCTAAACCTGACACTCTATTATCTATGTTCAGGGCTTGTTGTTGTTGAAAACCCGATGGTGCGGTGACCTTATGTTGTCCTTGGTTACTCCATGAGAAATTTGGGTGGTTCCTCCACCCTTGGTTGTAGGTGTTTCTATAAGGATTGCCTTGGTTTCTCATTGCATTACAAACAAAGTTAAATTACTCAACGGATGAAGTATCACCAACGGCTATTCGGTAATCAGATGGGGCATGTCCTTCCCCGCATCCCTCACAATTCATTATCGCCGCCAATCTAGGAGAAGTTAGAGTGTCTAACTTCTTACTCAATGGGTCCACTTGGGCTGCCAACAATGTAACAGCATGGATATCATGGATGCCAGCTACTTTCTTCTTCTCCCTAGCATTCCATTGGTAGCTGTTCAGCCTCATTTCTTCAATTAATTTTCTGGCTTCTCCAAGGGTCTTGGTACCTAAGATACCTCCTACCACTGCATCAAGTAACTGTCTTATATTTGGGTTCAAACCATTGTAAAAAGTTTGAATGATCATCCACTCTGGAAACCTATGTTAAGGACATTTTTGCTGGAATTCCCTGAACATTTCCCACATCTCAAATAGAGACTCCAATTCCGTTTGCACAAAGGATGAGATCTCATTTCTAAGCTTTGTAGATTTCCCGGGAGGGATATAACGCATAGGAAAAACTTCTACCATCTCCTACCATGTAGTAATCGATGCTCTAGGTAATGAAAATGGGAAGGCTCTCAACCTAATGGCATTCTCCGTAACACCATTGATCTTGAGCATATCACACGTTTCCAAGAAATTATCTATGTAACCGTTTGGATCCTCATCGGCTAAACCATTGAACTGTGCTGACTATTGTAACATAATGATGAATGCCGGTTTTAGCTCAGAATTCTAAGCTGTGATTGGGGGCCGCACAATGCTAGATTGTGTCCCCAATACTGATAGTCTGGCATAAAAAAAAAGTATTCTCTGTTGTTCATTCTATTCCACCATGTTGTCAGATCCTTCAACTTCTACTTTAGCTAGATTCGACGGTTCTTGCACAGGTTCTTTACCTCTTCTTCTGACTATACGTTCAAGTTTAGGATCACCTGTAATCAATATCGATGGGTTGCCTCGGGTCATAACCTGGAGCTGCACGAAAATAAAGAAAACAAATCATAATGATGGTAGAATGAATGAATGAATAGCTAACATAGAAAAGAGCTAAGTATCTCTAAATGCCTACTCCCGGCAATGGCGCCAAAAACTTGACAACTCCCCTTGCGTGTGACCAGCAAGTGCACATGTTTATTAAAGTAATAAATCACAGGTGAGTGGGTAACGTATCCATAGGGAATAGTGAATAGAAACACAATGATTGCTATTTAACTAGGATGAGAATGAATCAATTATAGTGTAAACAAGATTTATATGAAAAGCACTAAAAGAAATAAGAAAGAGAGGCATGATAAAATAAGAGGAAAGGTAATCGATAGAAGTGGGGTACTCGGACAATGCTCCTCCTAGGACTAATGTTTCAAGTGCATGACCAACTACTATGTCTCCTAATTGATGCTTAATGAGTCATGGAAATCCTTAAACACACAGTCCCAAACATAAGGTCAACAGTGTCTAACCCTACACTATGTCCAGGAAAAGAAATTGATCAATCTCAACACCTCACGCTGTGTAGAGTTGCAAGACACTCTAGGGATTGCAAGTGATAAACTCTATTCCAATGTATAGATCTAACCCTTTGGTCCGGGCGAAAGACCACTAGTCGCAATTCATCCCAATGTGCTAAAGTCACTTCAATGCTTCACTCTGTTACCTATGCAACTAAGCCCCAGAGGAGGTCATCCCATAGCCCATTTACTCTACTATGACCACAAAGAACTCTTAGAATGTGGAGGTAGGATAAATCATATCTAAGGGGAAAGGGGACGCTCAGCTAACTCTCGACTCACCCTGTCAACCCTGTCCAACCTTGCTTTGTCTAACCCTCATGGTGTGTCACTCATCCACAAAGGTTACCAATAAAGTCTCTCAACCCTAGTGTCATGCTAAGGGAGAAATCATTCAACAAGAATTCAAGATTAGCACTCAATTAAAAACATCAATTAAGGGGAACATAATAAAAGGTCAATCAAACAAAAACATCCTAGGGTTTACAAAATCCAAGTACCCACTAGGGGATTTAGATCTCCATGGAGCAATCAATAATGAAATCAAAAGTAAAAACATGTAATCGATAGAAAAACCCCATTGGTATTCGTGTCGATGGTCTTGTGGCGTGGCCTCGTCCTCTCCAAAGGTCCCCTTGTCAAGCCTAGGGCACACCTTGCCGAATCGGTGCTAATGAAAGCTCCCCCAATGACTATCTTCCAGGAGAATCATGGTGTCGAAGATGGAGAACCACTCTAAAAGCCTTGCGAAAACTCCTCTAAACCCTAGCCGCCGTCTTCTCAAAAGATGGAGAAAAGATGGGAAAAAAGATGCTGAAATCGGGCTGAAAAATGTCTTTAAATAGGCTAGAATGAGGCATCCACATGGGCCTGTGGATGTTCCACATGCCCCTGTGGATTCTCTGGAATTCCGATTTTCGGCCTCCCGTGAACAGTACCTGCTACTACAAATTGCTACAATGATTTTCTATAGTAATTTGCTATAGCACCCCCGCCAAAAACACTCTTGAATCCACTTTTCATCGAGGCAAGATAAACAGGCACATGTTTATGCCGTAGATTGCGTCGCTTCTTCAATAAATGGGTTCATTGGTAAAAATCTTGCTATTATTACACAAGTTGGGATACGCAAATGTGACTGCCTTTGTTCCCTTTGAACTCTTTGTAATGGCTTAAATACAAGGAGGTTGGCACACATTCATGTATCTTAGAGCCCCACTTGTGTCTTCACATTTGTTGCTTCCAAGATTCCACCAAATAGTGGGTTCACGATCTACTTTTGTCTTCTTTTCTTAATTCTTAGCTTCACAACCTTACATGCGAAAAAAACACAAAAACACATGTATTAACGCTTAAACCTTATAAAAGTCATTGACAACGCCTCTTGCGTATGTCCCCCAAGTGCATAGGCTTGTCGAAGTAATAAATCCCAGATTAGTGGGTATCGTATCCACAGGGAGTATGGAATTAAAATACTTAAATTGTTTCTTAACTAAACAAAAAGTGAATAATAGTTGTGTGACAAGATGTAATGTAACAAAAGTAAAAGAGACAAGAAAGAGAGCACAAGTAAAGGAGATGTAAGACAATCGATATAAATGGGGTACCCAGATATTGTTCCACCTAGGACAATCATTTTAAGTGTAAACCCTCTATTTTGCTTTCTAACTAATGCATTGATGATTCCTGGAGATCCTTCAATACATGGCCCAAATTTAAGGCCAACCATGCCTAACTCTATACATGTCCTGGAGAAGAAATTGAACAATCTCTCAACCTCGCATTCGTTTAGAATCGTAATGAGTTCTAGGGCTTTCAAGTGATCAATCCTCTTCCTAGATGTAGACCAAACCCTTTTTTCCAGGTGGAAGGTCCCTAGTCACAATTAAGCCCTAGGTGTTAAAATCACTTCAACGCTTCAATCCGTTGCCTTTGCAACTAAGCCACAGCGAAAGGTCATTCCTTAGCCCATTCACTCTACTATGACCGCAAAGAACTCAAGGAAATGGAGGTAGGATAAATCACACCGGAGACGAAAGGGGACGCTCCAATACCTCTCGGCTCACCCTCCCAACCCTCTCCAATCTAGCTTTGTCTAACTCTCGTGGTGTGTCACTCACTCATAAGGGTTACCAAGGTGAACTCTCAACCCTAGTGTTACTCTAAGGGAGCATTCAGTCAATCAAGCATTCAAGATTAGAACTCAAATAAAACATTAATTAATGAAAGCATAATAGCAAGGTTTAATGAAACAAATATATCCTAGGGTTCACAAATCCAAGTACCCAGTAGGAGGTTTAGGTCTCCATGGAGCTAGTTACAATCAATGAAATTGAATGTAAAAACAAGTAATCCATGGAAAGCCACATCGATAGTCGTGACGATGGTCTTGCGGAGAAGCCTCTACTCCTCCAAGAGTCCCTTTGTCCGGCCTAGGATACATCTCGCCGGATTGGTACCGACGAAAGCTCTCCCACTAACATTCTTCCAAATGGAACACGATGTTGAAGTCATAGAACCTCTTCCAATCCCTAGCCAATACCTCTCAAAACCCTAGCGGCCGCTCTCTCTCAAGTTGGGGAAAGATGGAAAAAAGATTGCTGAAATTGGCACTGAAATCGGCCTTAAATATGGCTGTAATCGTGAATCCACATGCCCTTGTGGATTCACCACACGGGCCTGTGGAATTAACACACGGCCGTGTGGAATTTCCACACGCCCGTCTGGATTCTTTGGAAATCACTTTTCTCGGCTGGCTGTGAATAATACCTACTACAATACCGGCCTGAAATACTCCCGAGTCTATATTCTCATCGAGGTAATGTAAACGGGCACAAGTTTACGTCGTAGATCGCTTTGCTTCTTCGATAAACGGCTACATTGGTGGAGATCTTGCTATACATGCACAAGCCATAATATTTGAATATGACTGCCTTTGTGCCCCTCCAAACATTGTGCTGACTTGAATACGAGGAGGTTGGCACACATTCTCGCATCTTGAACCCGACTAATGTCTTTGCATTTGATCCTTCTCAAGATTTCCTCCACATGGTGCATTCACGATCTACATTGGCTTCTTTCTCTAACATTCAGCTTCAAAACCATATATGCATGAAAGTAACATAAATGCACACATATTAGCAGTAAAACCTGATAAAAGTAATGCTCATCATAAGGAAAGAACATTTCGCATTCTTATCACACAAACATTTATCAAACTCCCCCACACTTAAGTTTTTCCTTGCCCTCAAGAAAAAATTAAAACATTAAGACATAAATGAAGGAAATATTGGAAGTACTTGGCCTTAGGTTCACCAAAGCATACAAAGAAAGCATTCTACAAGTAAAGGAAGTTTCACCATTAACTACGAAAAAATCAATGCTCTAGCCAAAAACTTGAGTCAAAAATGACAACAAACCCGAAATCATGGAAGTTTGTGTAAACTCACTCAAGTCAACCCAATGTATACTCCTCAAAGTTCTAAGTAAAAGGGACTTATGTATCTATAAAAAAAAATAACGAAAATTTGAAAAGATGGTAGTAGCTTCACACATCCTCTAAGGTAGCACTTTCTAATGCGGCCGTTAAGCTGGCTTTCACAATTTTGAGGTGGTAGCTCTTTCTACCGAGGTGGTAGCTTTCACTCATCCAATGAGATAGCTCTTTCTCTCATTAGGGCATAACTAGTATCCAACTTATGAGACTAGCTTCATACTTCATAGGTGGTAGCTCTTTCCACCCAACAAGCACAACTAAAAAATGAAACCATTTTGTTCTTTCTTTTTCATTTTCCATATTTCTTCAAAATTAACAAGAGAAAAAACTATATCTAGTCCCTTTAATATCAAACTTAAGTTTCCAAAAGAGTTTAAAGAGTGAGTAGTGCAACGAGTGTGAATCGGGCAAAAATTCCTATAAATTCAAGTAAAAACTAGAGCATGAGAACATTCAATGTGAAGAATTCTCCTAACCTCAAGAATACAATCATTACAACTAAGGTAAACCTCCATTGGCTATGTGAGCATGTATAACAATCAAACTAATATAAAAGATATGTGCACTATGAAAGTCCCCCCACATTTAAGTTGTGCATTGTCCCCAATGTACCATGCAAGCACAATAAAAAATAAATCAATCAAGTGTAGATGTGAGAGTGGCAATTGAAATAATACTCCCCTGACGCCGAGTGTTGTGTTTGATGGAGATAAATCCTTGGGAGTAAAGTTCCAACGGGTTATGAAGCACACACGGCCCACATTGGCCGTGTCCATGACTAGTTCTCAATTCCCATACTGACAAGACCATCTGCACGCATACACAAAGGGGTTCAGTAAAGCTCAATAAAACTAAAACAGCTCGAGTATATAAAAGATAAGGCAATGAATATAACTCGAGACAATCAAAACAAAAATAAGCTCAAAAGGAAAGTCTTTCTGAGTATACAAGTCCAAAATAACTTGCGAGAGTAAAGAACTAAAAAATAAAGTCAACTGCCAGTGTTATCAACTGTCAGCTCTGCTGCTGGTGTTAGATTAAAGGGATGCTGGTGGCGGTGGTGATGGTGATGCTGGAGGAGCCTGAGGAGTCCGTCGTCGCAGAACAAATGATGAGGCAACATCTCACTCAAAAATCTACTGTAACTTATCAAAATGTGCTATAAACTATGCGTACTAAGTAGCCTGTGTTGCCTAGACCTTTGCTATCTCTGCTCGGACCTCAATAATCTCGCTTTGTAGCATCCCCACACCATTCTCAAGCCTCTCAAAATGATCATGGGCTCAAGATGGTGAAACATGCGCACCTGGGACGGATCCTATGCTGTAGGAGGTGCCTCGGTCTCCATCTGTGTTGGCTGAGGCTCGGGATCGGGCTGAGAAGCCTCGGCATCATCATCATCTCCCTCTGCTACCTCGGGGGTAGGTGTAATCAATGCATAAACTCTGAACTTGACCCTGCGAACCATCCCGATCAATCTCATCATTTCTATGCCCAGGGGAGTTGGTATAGTCATCTTCTCAGCCCCTCTGATCGCTTCAATTAGACCCATACCGACGACTAGCCTCGTAATGTAGGGACCAGAGAATAGGGCACCAATCTTGTATGCTATCCCTAATGTCGAAGATACTCTGGCAGAATATGTCCCAGATGTATTGATGTGCTCTGTACCATCGAATATAAGTATAATAGCTCCTATCGGCTAAGCACACTAGTACTATCGCCACGCTCGTTCACCGACCTGGTCAGAACGGCATGAATGTATCTATAGCTCGGTCGAGAGAGACAGGTGGCCTTAGAAACCCTAGGCTCATACTGACCCTCTCCACACAACACACTGTAGACACACTGCGGCGTCAAACTCCCGGGATAATCTGTGGGCAACTGCTCATACTCCTCTGTCTCTATGTATGTTGCATCATCTAGCTCCATCAAGATAGAAAACTGAGTCACTATCAAGCTATGATACTGTCCGAGGGCTCGAAACTATATAGCACCGATGCTATCAAAAGAATAATACGAGCGATCTAACTCGAATGATGTTAGGACCTCGAGTGTCAATGTGTGGATGGCGGGGTCTCTAATCAACAATAAACGGCCCGACTGCCAACCGCCAGCATGTCTTCTAACTCCTTGACCATAGCACCTGCCATCTGAATCTCCCGCAATGCATCAATGTCCGAAAAATGCGTCTGGCCAAATCGTAGCCTCGACAACCACTCAAAGTGAGCATGATGCTCGGGAATCGTGAAATCCACGTTGTCGGGCTCAGGAGACGGCTCTCAGGGCCGCTTACCATCCTGCTTCTTTGACCGGGGGTATAACTACAAGAATTACAAAAGAAATCATTCAAATTGGCTCAAAGGAATAATGCTAGAGAAATCCACAAGATCCAGTGGAATTTCAACATGCTTGTGTGGATCCACGTGGTATGAAAGATGCACGGTCGCTCCTCAAAAATCCAAGAAGACACCATTTAATTGTTTCTAACTTCGTTCTAAGCATGCAATCCCCTCAAATTGTAGAAACAAAGCAACATTAACTAGTTTCATCGATTAAAATCAAGAATTGACGAAGAAAAACAAGAAATAGGGCTTACTGATGAGTTAAACTTGAAAACTTTGATTCGGGTAAAAACCCAATTGAGAATCCATCCAAATGGCTAGCACGAAGTCAGGAAAGAGTGCAGGTGTGCTCTCAAATGAATGAGAAGTGTGAAAATGAAGAGAAATAACGAGACTTTAAAAAGAACTCGTGCTTCTTGACATTCTGTTCATCCGTATGGGCGTACAGAAATTACCCACGCCCGTGCGCCTCCAAAGGAGAGAGCCATAGTGGTAGACGCACACCTTGTGCGCTCTCGGGAAAACACTCCTTTGTCTCTAAACACAATCGCACAGGCATGTGAAAATATCCATGCCCGTGCGCTTGACCCGCAGGGGCAGACGCACGCCCTGTGGCTTCTCTGTCCAACCGAGAAGAATCACTAAGTGTTTTATACTCCCGTACAAAAATTCTGCACGGGCGTGCACATTCACAGGTCAAACTCACAAGGGTGAACACACACCCCTGTGTCTTCTCGGGATGGAGGAGAGCTCTGTTACAGAGATCCACATGGGCGTGCGGAACTTACCCACGCCCGTTCGTTTGTCACAGGTTTACCAACAAGGGTGAGTCCACAACCCTGTGTGCCCTCAGGAAAAATTGCTAAGTCTCTGTAGTAAGACGCACGCCTGTGCAGAAATTACCCACGTCCATGCCCCCCTGTGCCTTTTCTAGATGAGCTCTTAGTAGAGACCCACGGGCGTATGGAAATTCAACACGCCTGTGCGTTTTCTCTGGATGCCTTAAAACTCTGCAGGCTTTGCAACAAATTCCTAACCACATATATACATTCAGAGCCTACGTCTAGCATGCAAAATACACCAGAGAAAAACACGAAACATGCTCAAACGACCAGCCAACTTCAGCAAATACATTAAAAACACACGTAAGAACTGAAAATCTATGGAAAACTCACAGTAATAGCATTTAAAATGTATAGACACCAACACTCGACACCTTATTCATACAAACAGTACTAAACACTAGAAAAACAATAAATGCTTTGGTTGCCTCCTAAGAAGTACTTGTTTAACGTCACTAAGCTTGACGTGCCTTATCTTACCTCACAAGGGTTCATAGATGAAGGTTGCCCTCTTATCCATAGCTTGAAAGCATGAAGAGCAAAGTCTCTTGAAGATAGAGGGAGAGGTATCGGGCTTGGTACCACCTAGCAATTGTTCTGACATGTCCGAATATGCGTGTAAACCGCAAGTGCACAAGTGTCGAAGTAATATACCAAGGTGAGAGGGTAGTCGAATCCACAGGGAATAGTGCTTAGAACCAGCAAGATTGCTATTTAACTAGAATGAAAATATGTTGATAGTGATGGGAAAACAAACACAATGCAAATCAAAATAAGAAAAGATAAAGGAGGCGCAAGTAAAAGATAGGGGAAGCAATCGACTATAAATGGGGTACCCGGATATTGTTACACCTAGGATAATCTTTTCAAGTGCAAAACCCCCTATTATGCTTTCTAACTAATGCATTAATGAGTCATGGAGATCCTTTAATACATAGTCCCAAATCTAAGATCAACCATGACTAACTCTATACATGTCCCGGAGGAGAAATTGAATAACCTCTCAACCTCGCACTCATATAGGATTGTAATAAGTTCTACGGATTCCAAGTGATAAACCTTATTCCTATGTATAGACCTAACCCTTTGGTCTAGGTGGAAGGTCCCTAACCACAATTAAGCCCTAACTTTAACGCTTCACTCCGTTGCACTCGCAACTAAGGCCCAACAGAAAGTCATACCTTAGCCCATTCACTTTACTATGGCCGCAAACAACTCTTGAAACGTGGAGGTAGGATAGATCACACCGAAGGAGAAAGGGGACACTCTGCTACCTCTCGACTCACCCTCTCAACCCTCTCCAATCTAGCTTTGTCTAACTCTCGTGGTGTGTCAGTCACTTACAAGAGTTACCAACGAGAACTCTAAACCCTGGTATGACTCTAGGGGAGTATTCAAACAATCAAGCCTACAAGATTGGAACTCACAATAAACATCAATTCATTGAAAGCATAATAAAGTGATTCAATGAAATGAATACATCCTAGGATTCACAAATACCCAGGTACCCACTAGGGGTTTAGCTCAACATGGAGCAAAATACAATAGATAATGAAATCAAAAGTAAAGAGATGCAATCCATGAATGAAAATCCCCCTGTGTTCATGTCGAAGGTCTTGTAGATTGGCTGTGTCTTCTTGAAAGGTAGGTCCCCTCATCAAACCTAGGGCACACTGATAAGTGCTTGTGCGTTATGAATGCGAAACGTTCATTCCGTATGTTGAGCATTACTTTTCTCGGGTTTTTACATTAATATGTGTGTTTTTATGTTACTTTTGTACAGGTAGGGTTGTGAGGCCGAGTATGAAGGAAAGAAGCCAATGTGGATCATAATGCACCGACTTTCGAGGAAATCTTGCTAAGGTTCAAACGTGAAGACATAGGTCCGGTGTGAGATGCTAGAGTGTGTGCCAACCTCCTTGTATTTAATTAAGCACAACCATTAGGAGGGGCACAAAGGCAGTCACACTCGAGCATTCTGACTTATGCACATAAAACAAGAGCTCCACCAACTTACCTATCATTGAAGAAGCAAATGATCCACGACGTGAACGTGCGCCCGTTTGCGTTACCCCGATGAAAGTATGGATTCGGGAAGTATTTCAGGCCGGATGCTGTTGCAGAGCACTGCATCAACACTGTGGTAAAATACTGTAGCAGCATTGTTCACAGTTAGCCGAGAAAAAAGAAAAGCAGACAGTCCACACGGGCGTGTGGAAATTATCCACGCCGTTGTGGAAATTCCACAGGGGCGTGTGACATTATGCACACCCGTGGAGTCGCCCGATTCCAGCCCTATTTAAAGCCGATTTCATCCCCGATTTTGCAATTTTTTTCTCCATCTTTTTCCCAAATCGTGAGAGGGCTTCGGCTATGGTTTTGAGGGGTATTGGCCAAGATTTTAGAGAGGTTCTATGGCTCTGACATCGTCATTCCTTAGGAAGAAGGTTGGTAAGGGAGCTTCCATCGATGCATATCCTATACCGGACGAAGGAATCCTTGGACGATGAGTAGAGGACTTCCCACAAGACCATCAACACGACCATCGAGGGGGTTTTACTATGGATTCATTGCTTTTACATTCTATTTCTTTGATTGTACTTAGCTAATTGGAGAGCTAAACCCCTCGTGGGTACATGGGTATTTGTGAACCCTAAGATGTATTCATTTCATTGAATCTCTTTATTATGCTTTCAATTAATTGATGTTTATTGTGAGTTCCAACCTTGAATGCTTCATTGTATGAACATTTCCCCTAGAGTGACACTAGGGTTGAGAGTTCTTGTTGGTAACCTTGTGAGTGAGTGACACACCACGAGCGTTAGACAAAGCTAGGTTGGAGAGGGTTGAGAGGGTGAGTCGAGAGGTACAGGAGCATCCCCTTTCCCCTCCGACGTGATAGATTCTACCTCCGTTCCTCAAGTTCTTTGTGGCCATAATGGAGTGAATGGTCTAAGGGATGAACCTCCGTTGGGGCTTAGTTGTGCGTGCAACGGAGTGAAGCGTTGAGGTGATCTTAGCATCTAGGGCTTGATCGTAGTTAGGGACCTTCCACCTGGACCAAATGGTTAGGTCTATAATTAGGAAGAGATTTATCACTTGGAATCCCTAGAGCTCATTGCAACTCTATGCGAGTGCGAGGTGTTGAGATTGTTCGATTTCTCCTCCGGGATATATGTAGAGTTAGGCATAGTTAACCTTTGATTTGGGACTATGTATGTAAGGATTTCCACGACTCACCGTTGCATCGATTAGGAAGCATAATAGAGGGTTCTTGCACTTGAAGCGATTATCCTAGGTGAAGCATTATCCGAGTACCAGATCTTTATCGATTGCCTTACCTCCTCCTTACTTTCCCTCTCTTACTTGTTGCTTTTATTGTTGAGAATTGAATCATTATCACACTTATCACTATTGATCTTCCACATAGCTAAGAATCAAATTAAGTGTATTCACTCCCTACTCCCTTGGGATTCGATACCAACTCACCCGGGATTATTACTTCGACAAACCCGTGCACTTGCGGAATATAGGCAAGTGGACCTTCTCACACATGCGTGTGCGATAACTGCTTGTATATTAGTAATACAAAGTATTTTTTTCTTACAATGAGCATTAATTTTCTCAGATTTTATCGCTCATACATGTGTATTTGTGTTACTTTTGTGCATGTAGGGTTGTGGAGACAAGTATGGAAGAAAGAAGCCAAAGTAGGTCATGGATGTATGTTGTTGATGAAATCTTGGAGTGAATAAACATGAAGACACAAGTTGTGCTCAAAGACACATGAGTGTGTGCCAAGCTCTGTTATGCTCGAGTGAACATGCAAAGTGGAGGGGCACAAAGGCAGTCACACTTATGTGTTCCGATTTGTACAATGCTAGCAAGTTTATCGTCAAATGTAATTTTGTGGAAGAAGCAACATGATCTACCTCATGAATGTATGCCCGTTCATGTGGCCTCAATGAAAAGTGTGGATTCAGGAGTATTTTGGCTAAGTACAGTAGCAGGTACTGTAGGAAATTACTGTAACAAAGTTACAGAAGTAGTCATTGTTCACAGGCCATAGAAAATCAATTCCCTCAAATTCACATGGGCGTGTAGAAATTCCAGATACCCGTGTGGATGCCCGATTCCAGCCCTATTTAAGTCACGATTTAAGCCGTTTGGAAAATTTTTTTCCAATCTTTTGCCCACTAGGGGTTTAGCTCTCCATTGAGCAAGATACAATCAATAATGAAATCAAAAGTAAAAGCATGCAATCCACATTGTTTCTTTAACCTTTCTATTATGTTTCTCTACTTCATGTCTTTAATTGAGTTACAATCTTGAATACTGACACGTCCGAATATGCGTGTATGTATCGCAAGTGCACGGGTGTTGAAGTAATAATTACCCCGGTGAGTGGGTAGTCGAATCCACAGGGAACATGGCTACTAGTACTAACTTCTTCTCTGCTTTCTAACCTAATGATAATTGGAAAGCTGTGGTTATCTAATGTGCGAAGAAGTGAATACCGGAGACGAATATGTAAGGGTTAAATGGATGGAGATCTCAATCAGTAAAAGTGGGGTATTCGGGCAATGCTCTCCTAGGATTCAGGTATTAGGTACCGAATAAGAAAAGTGTTTCTATGATGAGTAAGTTAACTCGTGGAAATCCAAATATAATCGGATCCAGCCTCCCGATCACCGATACTAGTCCCTTACGAGGTCCCGGTGGAGAAATCGCTCAATCTCAACACCTCACACCACATATGACTGCAAAGCACTCTAGGGATTCCAAGAGTTGTATCCGATTCCTAAAGATTGATCCAACCCTAATTCCCGACGAAGGATCCTAACCCCCTACAAGGTCCCGGCGGAGAAATCACTCAATCTCTAGGGTTTTAGCTCTCCATGGACCAACATACAAAACACACCATCAATAAATGAAAGTACATTAAAACCATAGAAATAAACCCCCTTATATATGAACTGATGGCCTTGATGGAGAGCTTCGACATCTTGAAAGACCCACTCCGAAGCTATGTTCACTGGTGGCTTCTTTGATGCTATGACGGAGGAGGAATCGATCAAAGTTGGTGACGAAGTGACTCCAAAGCCGCAAAGACCTCCTCTCCAAACCCTAGCCGTCTCACCCCTCAAAAGCCGCACAAAAGATGAGAAAGAATAGGGCAAAACCGCTATTTATAGGCCTTAGATCGTGCCTGTCACGTGCCCTCACGCGCCTGTGTGGATTTTCTACGCGGCCGCGTGGGCTGCAGAAATTTTCACGCGGGAGCGTGGAATTTCCACGCGGGCGCGTGAACAGTAATTTTGATACAGTACTATTGCTACAGTACTTTTCACCAAACGCAGTCCAATCACTCTTCTCTTGAGGCCACATGTCCGGGCACATGTCCATGTGGTAGGCTATAAAACTTTTCTTCATCGATGTATCTTTGGGAGGTCTTGCAATCTTCACAAAGAGAAGAAACATGAAGATGTGGCTGCCTTTGTGCCCTTCCAACTAGTGAATTGACTTGAATCTTCTTGGAAGTTGGCACACATCTCCACGTTTATAAACTCCTCTCGTGTCTTGGTCCTTGAATTGAACAAGAACTCCCAACATTATGTCTTTATAGCCCATCTTTGCTTCCTTTTTACTCTCCAAGGTATTCACAACCTATATGCATAAAAGAACACCAAATACGCAATTTGAGACATAAACCATAGTAAAAAATGATACTCAATGCATGTAAAACATATATAAAAATATGTCTACTCAAGCATTTATCAAACTCCCCCACACTTAAGTCTTTGCTTGTCCTCAAGCAAAATTAAACATTAAACTCATGGAAAGAAAAGAGAAGTGCTTGGTCTTAGGTTCACCAAAAAGAGTACAAGAATAAAAATTCTACAGATCATGGAGAGAATCAAACACTAGACAAAAACAATCAATGCTCTAGCAAACAATCCAATCAAAAAAATGAATGAGATAAAAATCTGAATGCGTGTGTGTGTGAAAAAAACTCAACTCATTTCAACACTATGTCCACTACCAAATTCTTATTAACATGGGACTTATTTATAAACAGAAAGAATAGGTAGTAGCTTCACACACCCTCTAAGGTAGCCCTTTCCCAAGATGCCTCCCGAGTGGCTTTCACACTTTCGAGGTGGTAGCTCTTTCTACCAAGGATGGTAGCTTTCACGAGATCCCATGAGATAGCTCTTTCTCTCATTAGGGCATAACAAGTATCCGACTTATGAGAGTAGCTACATACATCATGGGTGGTAGCTCTTTCCACCCCTATGTACAAACAATTTCCAATTCTTTTTCAAATTTTTTTTGGATTTTTTTAAATAAAAAAACTAGCACACTAAAGTCCCAAACATAATGAACTAGAGTCTTCATAGGTCTAATGAGCGAGAAAAAGTGCACAAAAAAAGCAATCGGAGAAAAAAATATTGAATAAAAATTGGATGAAAAACTATAGCATGATAAAAATCCATGTTTATAACCTCCAAAAAAACTAAGAATTAAACTCTTAACTTTAAGGTGAACCTTAATTGGCAACAAGAGCATGCTCATGAAAAACACAAGTAAAAAGTCATGTATAAGGTGAACCCTCCCCCACACTTAAGATGTACATTGTCCTCAATGTACGCATGTAAAGCACAATAAAAAAATAATAACAATGGAAGCATAATGTGTGTGGGAATGCAATTAAAATAGGACTCCCCTGAACTCCTCATTCTTCATTTGGTGAAGCCTAACTCATCGGTGTATGTGTTCATCGGGTTGTGAAGCTCACATGACCATGTAACAATATCACATGATCATGTCTATGACTAAAACACCAACAACATCACTCTCAAGGCCATCTACACATAGACAAGGGGTTCAGTGAAGCTCAACAAAATAGAAAAGATGTACGAGTTCTTATAAGTAAACACATGAAGCACAAACTCGCACAAACAAAACAAAACACAAAGTTAACTAAAGTCTAAAAAAAACAAAAATAAATAAAATAAAATAAAGAAAAACTATAAATGAAAACAAAAGTAAAGAAAACTAAAGAATCATGAGTGGGATGCCTCAAGCATCAACGTCATCTTCTGGTGTTGCCGGTGTGCCGAAATAATGTTCTCATCCAAGGTTAACCGTATGAAATTCAAGCATTTCGGAACAAGTTTTTCGGTCCTTGGTGTCATACCTGCAAATAAAGCTTCAAAAGAAGTCAGTTAAGCATGAATTTGATGAGTACAGGGCTCCACGCGGGCGTGGAGGGCAAGCCAAGCACTTTTCTGGCCTTATTGGGTACTTTTCCAGCCCACGCGGGCGTGTGGGAAATCCACGCGCCCACGTGGGCGCGTTCTGGTCTCGGCCAGGGCGGCACGCGAGCGCGTGGCGCCAGCCCATGCGGGTGCGTGGGCTGGGCGCCCGCCCGTGTGGGCGCCCAACCGAGCGGCTGGCCAGCCCACGCGGGCGCGGGGCTGGCCGCGCGCCCGCGTGGGCGCCTAACCATGGCCAAGAAGCCATGATTGGGCTGTAACGCTTCCAAAAATTTCCGATCCATACATTCTAAAGTGTCTCTACAAGATTTTCCATGAAAAACAACACTTATAAACCAATAAAACTCTATGGATTGGCAAAAATAAGGGCATAGAGAAGATAGGGGAAAATGAAGTTTCATCGAGCAAATCGGTGAAGGAAACTTAATGCAAATGCCGACAAATCACTTTTTATATCTCCAAGGAGTTGAAGAAAAAATTAGTTTTTTTGTGCTCAAAAAGTTCAGATTCTTGAAGATGGAGAAGTGGGAGAAGATGGGTGTAAGTGGTGAAGATAATGAAAAGTGACCGCTCATAATCTTATAAGCCACATGGGGGTGTGGAAATTCCACACCCCCAGCTAGAGATATACACGGCCGTGTGGAAATTCCACACGGCCGCGTGAGCTACAAAATTTCTACGGACAGTCCACGCAAGGTTCCAAACTTCAAATTAACACTAATTCTTCAACTATAAACATGAATTACACCCTCAACCATGCCACATACACGAAAAATCAATTTAAATCACCAAAAATTTTTCCATGAAAACTTCAACACCAACAAAAAAATTCATCAAAAGCACCCACTCATGAATTTATTACTGCAGAAATGAAAAATCTAAACTAGAAAAACATTTAAAAAAACTTGGGTTGCCTCCCAAGAAGCGCTTTTGTTTTACGTCACTAAGCTTGACGTACCTCTTCCTTACCTTATGGAGGCTTGAAAAGAATGTGTTCCTCCCGACTAGACATTGCATAGCTACTTCCTTTAAAACCAAGAGTCAACTTGCCGGGATGAAGTATTTGTTGGAGAGTCCAACCATCTTACTTTTTACCCTCTAAAGGAAACAATTTGGGTTGGGGAATTGTCCAAGCTTAGCACAGGTGGGTCATTGGATGGCTTCAATCTCCTACCCACATCTTCTTCCCTTCCCAAAAACCTCTCTCTTGCATTGTAAGAGTTGATCAATCACAAAGAAAGATGCTTGTTCCATAACCTTAGGGTTTGCTTCTTCTAATGTATTTTTCAACTTGAGAGGAGCATGACACTAGCAAATCCCCTTGAAAATTTTCTCGCTCACAAGCACAATCTTCAGTCACACAATCCAAAATCTCAAAATGATATTCAATTTCTTGTTTTTCCTTTTCTGCCCCAATGTACTTAGTTTGCCCAATTTCTTCCATGTTGTTCATGGCCTCATCATGTCCCGGAGATACTTGCCTTGCTTGTTCAAATTCTTCTTTTTCCTTAGCAAGCATGTCCAAGATCTCTCCTAATTGATGCTCAATGTTTTTAATGGAGACCTCATGACAACTTAATGTGGCCTCAATATTTTGGAAACGGACATCCGTTGCTTCAATAAACCTCGGTAACACTCTTTCCAACCGAAGTACATCTTCTTCAACTTTCTCATCCCATTGAAGTTCTTGTTGAGGTGCTTCCCATTGTTGTCCATCAATATCCCACAAGAGGTTTGGATAGCTCCTTTGATTTTGATGATAGTTGATGCGATATGGATTGTGTTGTTGATGAACATTGATAAATTGATCAATTTTTCTAGTGAGAGCATCAACCTGAAAATATAATTCTACAACTGGATTAATCATCATTCAAGTTCCATGCAAGGAAAAGTAAATAAGACAAAATAAAACAAAATAGAACGGTGGAAGAAGATAGAGTGAAATAGATAAAGAGAAAATAAAAATCAATGAGAATGATGAAAGAAAAAGAAAGTGTGAAATAGACAAAATAAAGAAAAAGATAAGTGGCAAGAGCAACAAAGTCCTAGCCTTCCTAGTATCCTGTTCCCCGGCAACGATGCCAAAAACTTGACATGTCTGAATATGCGTGTATGTACCGCAAGTGCACGGGTGTCGAAGTAATAATTACCCGGGTGAGTGGGTAGTCGAATCCACAGGGAATAGGGCTACTAGTACTAACTTCTTCTCTGCTTTCTAACCTAATGACAATTGGAAAGGTGTGGTGATCTAATGTGCGAAGAAGTGAATACCGGAGACGAATTTGCAAGGGTTAAATGGATGGAGATCTCAATCAGTAAAAGTGGGATATTCGGACAATGCTCCCCCTAGGATTCAGGTATTAGGTACCGAATAAGCAAAGTGTTTCTATGATGAGTAAGTTAAGTCGTGGAAATCCAAATATAATCGGATCCGGCCTCCTGATCACCGATACTAGTCCCCTATGAGGTCCCGGTGGAGAAATCGCTCAATCTCAACACCTCACACCACATATGACTGCAAAGCACTTTAGGGATTCCAAGAGTTGTATCCGATTCCTAAAGATTGATCCAACCCTAATTCCCGGTGAACAATGCTAACCCCCTCCAAGGTCCCGGCAGAGAAATCTCTCAATCTCACGCCTCACACCAAATATGGTTGCATAGAGCTTAAGGAACGGAGATAGAATACACTCAATCGGAAGGGAGAGGGGACACTCCACTATCTCATGACTCACCCTCTCAACCCTCTTTAACCTTGAAGTTCTAACTCTAATGGAGACCTCTCTCACATCAAAGTAACAAATCATACAAATCCAATCAACCACAAGGATTAATTAAACAGGCAAGCAATGAGAATACAAGATTAAAATTTAATTAAACTCTGATTAAATAGAAACACTAAGCAAATCCACAAAAGATGAGAATCCTAGGGTTCACAAGCCCAAATACCCTCTAGGGTTTTAGCTCTCCATGGAGCAACATACAAAACACACCATCAATGAATGAAAGTACATTAAAACCGTAGAAATAAACCCCATTATATATGAACTAATGGCCTTGATGGAGAGCTTCGACGTCTTGAAAGACCCACTCTGAAGGTAGGTTCACCTGTGGCTTCCTTGATGCTATGACAGATGAGGAATCGATCAAAGTTGGTGACGAAGCGCCTCCAAAGCGACAAAGCCCTCCTCTCCAAACCCTAGCCGTCTCACCCCTCAAGAGCCGCACAAAAGATGAGAAAGAATAGGGCAAAACGGCTATTTATAGGCCTTAGATCGCGCCTATCACGTGCCCTCACGCGCCCGTGTGGATTTTCCACGCGGCCGCGTGGGCTACACAAATTTTGATACAGTACTGCTACACGTTTACAAAGAGAAGAAACAAGAAGATGTGGCTGCCTTTGTGCCCTTCCAACTAGTGAATTGACTTGAATCTTCTTGGAAGTTGGCACACATCTCCACGTTTATAAACTCCTCTCGTGTCTTGGTCCTTGAATTGAACAAGAACTCCCAACATTATGTCTTTATAGTCCATCTTTGCTTCCTTTTTACTCTTCAAGGCATTCACAACCTATATGCATAAAAGAACTCCAAATACACAATATGAGACATAAACCATAGTAAAAAATGATACTCAATGCATGTAAAACATATATAAAAATATGTCTACTCAAGCATTTATCAAATACTTGTTGAATGGGTTTTCACTTAGAGTGACACTAGGGTTGAGAGTCTACATTGGTATTCCTTGTGAGTGAGTGACACATTATGTAGGTTAGATAAAGCAAGATTAGAGAGGGTCGAGAGGGTGAGTCGAGGGGTAGCGGAACGTCCACTTTCCTATCTGGTGTGATTTATCCTTCCTCCATGTTCCAAGAGTTCTTTGCGCTCACAATAGAGTGAAGAGGTAAGAGAGAAACTCCCATGGAGCTGAGCTGTCCAAGCAATAGAGTGAAGTGTTAGATATATGTTAGGGAATAGGGTTTATCACTTAGAGTCCACAGAGCTTTAAGCAACTTTGCATAGTGTGAGGTGTTGAGACTGAGAGATTTCTCCGCCAGTGCATAGTGTAGAGTTAATCACGGTTGACCTTTGGTTTGGGATGGTGTATTTTAGGATTTTGATGTCTCATTAAGCATCAGTTAGGAGACATAATAGTTGGTTTTTCACTTCAAACAATAGTCCTAGGAGGAGCAAAGTCCGGGTGCCCCACTTTCTATCGATTGTCTTTCCTCTCATTCGTTTTTCTAGCGTCTCTCTTCTTTCCTTTTTTTTCCTTTTTCCTTATTTCCATTTTCATTGATTTTGTTCACACCACTACTGATTCATCTTCATTCTAGTTAAATAGCAATCTTTGTATTTTTTATCACTATTTCTTGTGGATATAAATACCCACTCACCAGGGTATTGTTACTTCGAGAAACCTGTGCACTTGTGGTTCATACGCAAAAAGGCGTTGTCAAGTTTTTGGCGATGTTGCCTGAGAATAGGTGTTTTAGAAACACTTTGCACTTCGCTATTTTAGATATTCACCAATTATTCTATTTAACACTTTCTTATTCTATCATCATTCTAATTTCTTTCTTTTTCTTTGATTTCAAGAAAAATGATCAACATACCTGAATTGTTTGACACAGTCATGGGAATGGTTGAAGATATAGAACATAAAGTTCAGTTATTTACAGTACAGTCCAAGTTGTGTTTTTACGTACAAGAGCAATTCACCATCAACCACCCCATGGAAGGATCAGTTGTTGATTGCATTGATAGAATTCAGGAGTAGAATTGGGAGTCAGATAGTGTGCTTAATTAATTTGAGAAGTATGTACTGGCATCTATGAGCTATAATTCAGATGAAAGCTTGGAGAGGGTCCTTGCTCAGTTTGACTCTTCCTATCAATCTTTTCTCATTCAGCATGTCAACTTCAGTACAGGAAATTTACGAGATAGAGGATGTGGTTGTTGTTAAAGGCCATTCAAAGGCACATGCTCAAGAGAAAAGGTGGAGGATGATCTTGATCAAGGGACAAAAAATTTTTATGAAATTGAAAGATTGAAGAAAAGCAGATTGCATCCATCGATTGAGGAACCACCCGAGTTAGAGCTCAAAACATTGCCAAAACATTTAGAATACACCTTTCTAACTGAAGGGTCAAAAATCCCGGTGATTGTGGCTTCAAATCTTTCTACACATCAAAAGGACAAGCTGGTGGGCATGATGGAAAGGCATAAATCTGGTATTGCTCGGAAGATCTCCAATATAAAAGCCATAAATCCATCATTTTGCACTTATAAAATATTAATGGATGATAACTATAAATCTGTGATTCAACCGCAAAGAAGATTGAACCCAAACATGAAGGAAGTTGTCAAGGCAGAGGTGGTAAAACATTTGGATACGGGTATCATTTATCCTATCTCTGATAGTGCATGGGTGAGCCCAACTCAAGTAGTTCTAAAGAAGGGAGGAATGATAGTTATGAGAAATTGAAAGAATGAATTAATTCTAACTAGGACAATTAAAGGGTGGCGCGTCTGCATTGACTATAGAAGATTGAATGATGCAACTCGAAAGGATCATTTCCCATTGTCGTTTATTGATCAAATGTTGAAGTGATTCGCAGGGCATCAGTTTTATTGTTTCCTTTTGGGATGTTGGGATACTTCCAAATCCCCATAGCTCTAGAAGATCAAGAGAAAACTACATTTACTTGTCCGCATGGTACTTTTTGATAAGTGCTTGTGCGATATGAATGCGAAGTGTTCATTCCTTATGTTGAGCATTACTTTTCTCAGGTTTTTACATTAATATGTGTGTTTTTATGTTACTTTTACGCAGGTAGGGTTGTGAGGCCAAGTATGAAGGAAATAGGCCAATGTGGATCATAATGCACCTATTTTGGAGGAGATCTTGCTAAGTTTCAAACGCGAAGACATAGGACAGGTGAAAGATGCTAGAGTGTGTGCCAACCTCCTCACATTCGAGTGAGTACATAAATTTGGAGGGGCACAAAGGCAGTCACACTCGAGTATTCTGTCTTATGCATACAAGAACAAGAACCCCACCAACATATATGTCATTGAAGAAGCAAGTGATTCACGACGTGAACGTGTGCTCGTTTGCGTTACCCCGATGAAAGTATGGAATTGGGAAGTTATTCAGGTCGAAGACAGTAGCAGAGCACTGTAGCAGCACTGTTCACAGCCGGCCGAGAAATCAGAGAAACAGAGAATCCACATGGGCGTGTGGAAATTATCCACACCCTTGTGGAAATTCTGCACGGGCGCGTGTACCGTCCACGCCCATGGAGTTGCCCGATTTTAGCCCTATTTAAAGCCGATTCAGCCCTGATTTTGGTATTATTTTCTCCTTCTTTTCCCAATCTTGCGAGAGGGCTTCGGCTAGGGTTTCGAGGGGTATTGACCAAGGTTTTGGAGAGGTTCTACGGCTCTGACATCATGATTCCATTAGGAAGAAGGTTGGTAGGGGAGCTTCGATCGAGGCGTATCCTATACCGGACGAAGGAATCCTTGGATGACCAGTAGACTACTTTCCACAAGACCATCAACACGACCATCGATGGGGTTTCTTTATGGATTCATTGCTTTTACATTCTATTTCTTTGATTGTATTTAGCTCCATGGAGAACTAAACCCCTAGTGGGTACTTGGGTGACTGTGAACCCTAGGATGTATTCGTTTCTTTGAACTTCTTTATTATGCTTTCAATAAATTGATGTTTATTGTGAGTTCCAACCTTGAATGCTTGATTGTATGAACATTTCCCCTAGAGTGACACTAGGGTTAAGAGTTCTTGTTGGTAACCTTGTGAGTGAGTGACACACCATGAGCGTTAGACAAAGCTAGGTTGGAGAGGGTTGAGAGGGTGAGTCGAGAGGTACAGGAGCGTCCCTTTTCCCCTCCGACGTGATAGATTCTACCTCCATTCCTCGAGTTCTTTGCGACCATAATAGAGTGAATGGTCTAAGGGATGAACCTCCGCTGGGGCCTAGTTGCGCGTGCAATGGAGTGAAGCATTGAGGTGATCTTAGTATCTAAGGCTTAATTGTGGCTAGGGACCTTCCGCCTGGACCAAAGGGTTAGGTCTAAATCTAGGAAGAGATTTCTCACATGGAATCCCTAGAGCTCTTTGCAACTCTATGCGAGTGCGAGGTGTTGAGATTGTTCGATTTCTCCTCCGGGACATGTATAGAGTTAGGCATAGTTGATCTTAGATTCGGGACTATGTATGTAAGGATTTCCACGACTCACCATTGCATTGATTAGGAAGCATAATAGAGAGTTCTTGCACTTGAAGTTATTATCCTAGGTAAAGCATCATCCGAGTACCCCATCTTTATCGATTGCCTTACCTCCTCCTTACTTTTGCTCTCTTACTTGTTGCTTTTAATTTCTGAGAATTGAATCATTACCACACTTATCATTGTTGATACTCCACATAGCTAAGAAATGAATTAACTGTCTTTACTCCCTACTCCCTGTGGATTCGACCCCGCTCATCTGGGATTATTAATTTGACAAACCCGTGCACTTGCGGGATATAAGCAAGGGGACCTTGTCAAGTTTTTGGTGCTGTTGCCGGGGATTAGGGGTTTAGAGATACTTTGCACTTTGTTTGTTAGCTATTTCACCACACATTCTATTTCATATCTTCTTATTCTATCATCGTTCTGATTTTCTTTTTCTTTACTTTTGGTGCAGCTCCAGGTTATGACCTGAGGGAATCCATCAATATTGATTGAAGGAGACCCTGAGCTTGAACGTACGCTTCGAAGGAAAGTGAAAGAACCTGTACAAGAACAGCATAATCCAGCTGATTTGGTAGTAGAAAGATCTGATAACATGGCAGAACAAAATGAGCAACAATGAACACTATCCGATTATGCCAGACCTTCAGTGTTGGGGACACAATCGAGTATTGTGCATCCCCCAATTACAACTAAGAACTTCGAGCTAAAGCCAGCATTTATCCATATGCTACAGCAGTCCGCACAATTCAACGGTTTAGCCGATGAGGATCCAAACAGTTACATAGAGAGCTTCCTCGAGGTGTGCGACATGCTGAAGATAAATGGTGTGATGGATGATGCCATGAAGTTGAGAGCCTTCCCATTTTCTTTAAAGGGGAAAGCGAAGCAGTGGCTACACTCATTACCTGGAGCATCAATCACTACATGGGAGGAGATGGTAGAAGCTTTTCTAGCCCGTTATTTTCCTCCCGGAAAATCAGCAAAGCTTAGGAATGAGATCTCATCCTTTATGCAGTTGGAATTGGAGTCTCTATTTGAGACATGGGAAAGGTTCAAGGAACTCCTACGCAAGTGTCCACAACACGGATTCCCGGAGTGGATGATTGTTCAAACCTTCTACAATGGTTTGAACCCGAGTACAAGGCAACTCTTGGATACGGCGGCAGGAGGTACCTTAGGTAGCAAGACCCCCGACGAGGCTCGTCAATTGATTGAGGAAATGGGGTTAAATAGCCACCAGTGGAACGCTAGGAAGAAGAAAAAAGTGGCCGGTCTCCAGGAAATTTATGCGGTAACTTCATTGGCTGCCCAAGTGGAGAGTTTGAGTAAGAAGCTAGATCTTATAGGTTCGAATAGAGTTGTGGCCATGACCAATTGCACAGGTTGTGGTGGAGGACATGCTCCCTCCGACTGCCCAATCATCATTGGTGATGTTTCTTCAGTTGAGAATGTTGACTTTGTAGGTAATGGAATGAGACCTCAAGGGAATCCATACAGCAACACCTACAATTCAGGTTGGAAGAATCATCCCAACTTTTCATGTAGTAATCAAGGACCACAGAAGACCATGGGGCCATCGGGGTTCCAACAACAACAACAAGCCCCTCAAGTGGAAAACAGAATTTCAGGCTTGGAAACCCGAATGACGGATTTGGAGAAGCACTTGGCTAGATTTGTTCAATTGACAAATACAAGGTTTGAATCAGTCGAGGCTACACTTCGCAATCACACCGTCTCCTTGCACAATCTTGAAAATCAAGGGGGCAAATTGTGAAGTCTCTCTCCGAAAGGCCACATGGGAGTTTACCAAGAAACACGGAAACCAACCCGAGAGAACATGTGAAGGCGATCGCTTTGAGAAGCAGTCGTGAGGTTGAAGGGAGGCTTCCGAGTGAGAAGTCGAAAGAACACGCACACGAGCTTGTAGAGGTTGAGAAGGGAGCAAATAAAGAGAAAGAGGTGGCACCCCCGTCTTTCAAGCCAAGAATCCCTTATCCCTCTAGATTGAAGAATGACCAAGGGGATGAACAGTATAAGAAGTTCCTGAGTTTGTTCAAGCAACTCCACATCAACATTCCTTTTGTTGAGGCTTTGGCTTAAATGCCTAAGTATGCGAAGTTCCTGAAAGACCTATTGACCAATAAGAGAAAATTGGAGGAGAGTGCTTCAGTGGTGCTTGATGCTTCATGCTCGGCGGTGTTGCAAAAGAACATGCCGAACAAGAAGAAGGACCCGGGAAGCTTCATTATTCCGTGTAACATCGGCAACTTAGGTGAGGAAATGGCATTGGCGGATTCAGGGGCAAGTATCAACAAAATTCTTTCAAAGTATTTCTCTGGTTAGCTTCACGGCCTTGGTCAATGGCATGAAGGAACCCGTAACTGCTACAGTGAACTAGACATTCTTCAGCCAGTTTACAGGCATCTTCACTGCTGTCAGAAAATCTATCAATGAAATATGAGTTTTGTCATTTCCTAACTCCTTCGTGCTATAGTCCCTACTACATTGTTTCTACAATGCCCTGGGCTCTAAAATATCATTTTTGGTGTCGATTTATTTCTTATTTGTTTTGTGGACATCACCCGGGCATCCTTGAGGTCTATAACACAAATAAGACCAATTAAAGCACAAAAATGACATCAATTCATCTATTAATACATAAATAGTACAACAAATATACGTATAGAATACACACATTTAGGCATTTATCAAGATGACTTAATCCTCCTCAAAATTTGATCCACTCCTTTGATTTCTCTCTCAATATTCACCTTTCTATGAAAATGAGAATGTATCCTCCTCGACAATGCTTGACAAGGTGAATAGAGATCTTTGATTCTTTATCGAAAAAGCTCTCTTTCAACCAAGATTTTGGAAAACCCAAAAAGTCCTCATCTTTGTTCTTTAGAATGTGTTTATAAAGGCTCTAAACTATTAAAGAATGGCACTAGACATGGAGGTGGTTAGTGTTTGTGTTAGGTAGTTAAGGCTCTTGAAATGAAATCTTCAGTGTAAACATAGCTTGGAAACAAATGCCCACGGAACCAAAACACGGCCATTTTGTTTTAGAACATGGCTACCTAGCTAGTTGTAGGGAAATATACAACAATCATAGGTTAACATTATTCTCTATGAAAAGAATTCTAGGAAAAAATATAGAAAATGGCCAATAGGTAAAAGCCTTTCGCTATGATTTCATATTTCATAGATGAAACTTGGAACCTTTCTCTACATTATTTTCATAGAGAAATGTAAGTGAGATTCATCGCTAAAGTAAAAAAAAAAATTATAGAAAGAAAAGATTATTAGCTTTGAATAAAATTGTAAGGAATGGTTTCCTTATTTCCCTACAAAATTTACTTTGCGATTATTTTCATAGTAAATGTCTAACAAATCGTAGGCAATGGTTCAAATTTTTATTCTGATATAAAAAAATAAATTTACAATAATTCATTGTTGACAACGCCCTTTTGGGTGTGAACCGCAAGTGCATGGTTTTGTTGAAGTAATATTACCCTAGTGAATGGCTAATTGTATCCATAGGGAATAGTGATCAGAAACACAAAGATTGTTATTTAACTAGAATGAACATGAATCGATAGTGATGTGAACAAAATCAATGAAAATGGAAATAAGGAAAGAAGAAAGAAGAGAGACACTATAAAATTGAGAGTAAAGAAAAAATATATAGAAAGTGGGGCATCCGGACATTGCTCCCCCTAGAACAATTGTTTCAAGTGCAAAACCAACCATTATGTCTCCTAACTAATGCTTAATGAGTCGTGGAAATCCTAAAATACACGTTCCCAAACCTAAGGCCAACCGTGACTAACCCTACATTATGCCTGGCAGAGAAATCTCTCAGTCTCAACACCTCACACTATGCAAAGTTGCTTAAAGCTCTGGGGACTCCAATTGATAAACCATATTCCCTAACATAGATCTAATCCTTTGGTTTAGGCTAAAAATCCCTAGTCATAATTTCGCCTCAAGACTAAGGATTAGTTTAATGCTTCACTCTGTTGCGCAAATAAGATGTAGCGGAGTTCCTCTCTTAGCACTTTACTCTATTGTGACCGCAAAGAACTCTTGGAACATGGAGGTAGGATAAATCACACCGGAGAGGAAAGGGGACGTTCTGCTACCTTTCAACTCACCCTCTCAACCCTCTCCAATCTTGCTTTGTCTAGCCCTCATGGTGTGTCAGTCACTCACAAGGATTACCAATGTAGATTCTCAACCCTAGTGTCACTCTAAGGGAAAATCCATAGAGCAAGCATTCAAGATTGGAACTCAATTAAAGACATCAATTAAAGAAACATAATAGAAAGGTCAAAGAAACAATTTCATCATAGGGTTTACAAGTCCAAATGCCCACTAAGGGTTTAGCTCTCCATGGAGCAAGATGCAAATAATAATGAAATTAAAAGTAATAGCATGTAATCCATTTGTAAAACCCTCTTGGTATTCGTGTTAATGGTCTTGTGGAGTGGCCACATCTTCTCCAAAGGTTCCCACATCAAGTCTAGGGCACACCACACCGAATTGATGCTGACTAAAGCTCCCCAATAACTCTATTCCAAAGGAACGCGTTGTTGAAAGCCATAGGACCAATCCAAAAGCCTTGCCAAAGCCCTCCCAAACCCTAGCCGTGAGCGCCTCCAAAGATGGTGATGAGATGGGCAAAAGATCAGAAAAAGATTCTCCAAACGGGTGGAAACCACGACTTAAATAGGGCTAGAATAGGGCATCCACACGCCCGTGTGAATATGCAGGAATTGATTTGATAAGTTCTTGTGTGATAATATTATAAAGTGTTCTTTCCTTGTGATAAGCATTACTTTTATCAGGTTTTAACTCTAATATGTGTGTATTTATATTACTTTCATGCATATAGTGTTGTGAAGCCTAATCATAGAGAAAAAAGCCAATATAGATCCTGAGTGCACCATTTGGAGGAAACCTTAAGAAGGTTCAAATGGGAAGACATAAGTCGGGTTCAAGATGCTAGAATGTGTGCCAACTGCCTTGTATTCAATCTAGCACAATGATTTGGAGGAGCACAGAGGCAGTCTCATTCTAAGTATTTTGGCTTGTGCATGTGTAACAAGATCTCCACCAACGCGACTGTTCATTGAAGAAGCAAAGTGATCTACGATGTAAATTTGTGCCTCTTTACGTTACCTAGACGAAAGCATGGTTTTGGAAGTGTTTCAGACTGGTACTATAGCAGACACTGTAGTAACACTGTAGGAAAATGTTGTAGCAGGTACTGTTCACGGCCGGCCGAAGAAGGAGTTATCTATAGCGGCCACACGGGTGTGTGGAAATTCCACACACTCGTGCGTTAATTCCACACGAGCAGTGTGAAATATTCACATGGGCATGTGGATTCCCAATTCTAGCCCTATTTAAGACAGATTTCAGCCCCGATTTCGGCATTCTTTTCTCTATCTTTTTCTCAACTTGAGAGAAGGTTGTGGCTAGGGTTTTGAGAGGTATTGGCTAGGGATTTGGAAAGGTTCTACGGCTTTGACATCGCACTCTGTTTGGAAGAAGATTAATGGGAGACCTTTCATCGGCACCGATCCGGCGAGGTGTATCCTAGGCCGGACAAAGGGACTTTTGGACGAGTAAAGGACTCTCCACAAGACCATCATCATGACTATCGAGGGGGTTTTCTGTGGATTCATTGCTTTTACATTCGATTTCACTTATTGTAATTAGCTCCATGAAGAGCTAAACCCCTAGTGGGTACTTGGATTGTGAACCCCAAGATGTATTCGTTTCATTGGACCTTGTTATTATGCTTTCATTAATTGATATTTTTATTGAGTTCCAAACTTGAATGCATTTATTATATGAATACTTCCTTACAGTGACACTAGGATTGAGAGTTCTTATTGGTAACCCTTGTGAGTGAGTGACACACCACGAGAGTTAGACAAAGCTAGATTGGAGAGGGTTGAGAGGGTTGAGAGGGTAAGTCGAGAAGTAGCGGAGCGTCCCCTTTTGCCTCCGCTATGATTTATTCTACCTCCATTTCTTTGAGTTCTTTAGGGTCATAATAGAGTGAATGGGCTAAGGGATGACCTTCCACTGGGGCTTAGTTGCGAGTATAATGGAGTGAAGTGTTAAAGTGATTTTAGCATCTAGGGCTCAATTGTGGCTAGGGACCCTCTCCCTGGACCAAAGGGTTATGTCTACATATAGGAAGAGGATTTATTACTTGGAATCCCTATAACTCATTGCAATTCTATACGAATATGAGGTTGAGAGATTGTTCAATTTCTCCTCTTGGACATGTATAGGGTTAGGCATGGTTAACCTTAGATTTGGGACCATGTATTAAAGGATCTAGACGATTCATTAATGCATTAGTTAGGAAGCATAATTGAGGGTTTTGCACTTGAAATGATTGTCCTAGGAGGATCAATACTCGAGCACTCCATTTATATCGATTGCCTTACCTCTCCTTTACTTGTGCTCTCTCTCTTATCTCTTTTACTTTTCTTTGCATTACATCTTACCACACAAATCACTATTCATATTTCGCTTAGTTAAAAAACAATTTAAGTATTTTTTATTCCCTATTCCCCGTGGATACGATACCCACTCACCTGGGATTTTATAACTTGTACAAACCCGTGCACTTGCGGGACATACCTTGCTATAGTATCTTGTCATGATTTTCTGTGTCTTGTCAACAGTGACTACTACAGTACCTTGCTATAGTAATTTCTACAATACCTGCTACAGTACTCCTCCAAAAAATACTTTCAAATCCACACTTTTCATCGAGCCCACACGCATGGGCACACATTCATGCGGTAAATAGCATTGCTTCTTCCACAAAATCACATTTGATGATAATCTTGATAGCATTGCACAAGTCAGAACACATGAGTGTACTGCCTTTGTGTCCCTCCACTTTGCATGTTCACTCGAGCACAATGGAGGTTAGCACATACTCACGTGTCTTTGAGCACAAGTTGTGTCTTTACTTTTGTTCACTCCAAGATTTCATCAACAACATGCATTCACGACCTACTTTGGCTTTTTTCTTCCTTACTTGTCTCCACAACTCTACATCCACAAAAGTAATACAAATACAGTTGTATGAGCGATAAAATCTGATAAAAGTAATGCTTGTTGTAAGAAAAGAATACTTCGTATTACTAATACACAACCACTTATCAAACTCCCCCACACTTAAGACTTTCCTTGTCCTCAAGCAAAAATAAAACATTGAAGCATAGAAGAAGGAAATATTGAAAGTGCTTGGTCTTAGGTTCACCAAAAGTATGCAAAAGAAGCATTCTACAAGTAGGGGAAATTTCAACACCAAATACGAAAAAAAAATCAATGCTCTAGCTAAAAACTCGAATAAAAAAAAGATAACAAACCCGAAATCATGTAAGTGTGTGTAAACTCACACAAGTCAACCCAATGTATAGTCCTCAAAGTTCTAAGTATAAGGGACTTATTTATTTACAAAACAAAGCAAAGAGATGGTAGTAGATTCAAACATCGTCTAAGGTACCCCTTTCTTAAGCGGCCGCTAAGGTGGTTTTCACACATTCGAGATTTGTAGCTCTTTCTACCAGGGTAGTATCTTTCACTCATCCCATGAGATAGACTTTCCCTAATTAGGGCATAACTAGTATCTGACTTATAAGAGTAGCTTCATACTTCATAGGCGGTAGCTCTTTCCACCCCAAATGCATAACCAAAATAAGTAAATATTTTCATTTTTTCTTTCAATTCATCCATTTTTTAAGTAAAAATTAACAAAAGAAACAAACTAACTAGTCCCTTAAACAACAAACTTGAGTTTCCAAAAAGGTTTACTGAGTGAGTAGTGCAATGAGTGTCAATCTGGCAAAAATTTCTAAAAATTCAAGCAAAAACTAGAGCATGAGAACATTCAATGTTAAAAATTCTACTAAACTTAAGAATACAACCATTGCAACTTAGGTGAACCGCCATTGGCTACGTGAGCACTTTCAGTTATAACTTATGTAAAGAACATGTGTAATGTGAACACCCCCCACACACTTAAGATGTACATTGCCCTTAATGTACACATGTAAGCACAATAAAATGTGTAACACTGAAAACATATGTGAAGGCTGGTAATTGAAACAATACTCCCATGAATACCTAATAGTACATTTGATGGAGCTAAATTCCATGAGAGTTCAGTTCTAATGGGTTGTGGAGCACACACAGCCATGTGAAAATCACATTTACCGTGTCCATGACTATTCCTCAATTTTCATACTCACAAGACCATCGGCACATATACACAAGGGGGTTACTAAAGCTCAACAAAAGTAAAATAAACTCGAGTATATAAAGATAAAATGATGAAATACAACTCGAGACAACTTAAATAAAAGATAAACTTAGAAGGAGAATCCTTTCTGAGAAGTACAAGTCCAAACTAAAATGCAAAAATAATGTACGAAAAATAAATGCAAAGAAAATAAGAGACGCCTCAAGCGTTAGTGTCTGGCCCTGCAATCGCTGCTATTACTGGTGAGGAAGATGATGGTGGTGGTGATGCTAGAGGGGTCGGTGGAGATCTGGGGCTCATAATGAATGGTGAAGTCGTATCTCGCCTTAATAACTGTTGTAATATGTTACGATGGGACATCACCTCAGTATGGTTCATGTCCTGTATCGTCCGAACCTCAGCCAGGTCACTCTATAACACCCCTACAACTTTCTCGAGCCTCTCAAAATGATCATGGGCTCGAAGTGGAGAGAAAATGCACATGGGAGGTGGCTCCTGTGCTGTGGAAGGTGCCTCTGTCTCGATCTACATCAGCTGGGCCTCTTACACAAGCTGAGACTCCTCTGCTGGGTCGCCTTTGGTCTCAACTATCTCAATTGGTGGCATGATCATCACATAAACCCCTGGTCTATACCTCCGGACCATCCCCATCAATCTCATATTCTTTATACCTAGAGGAGACGATACAATAACCTTCTCAGCTCCCCTAATAGCGTCTAATAAGCCCATCCCCATGATGAGTCTGGTAATGTAGGGACCTAAGAACATAACACTGGCTCTAGCATATTGGCCCAAGTGATGAAGGTAATCAGCCATGATATACCCCAGATTAATCGACTCACTCTGTACCATTTAATATAGATAAAGTAGCTCCTGCCGACTCAAAACACCTGTGCTATCGCCTTGGCTGCTAACTGATCTGCTGAGAACAATATGTATGTATCTACAGCTCAGCTGGGATACGTATGTGGCCTTAAACACTCCTGGCTCATACTGACCATGGACACATAAGGCCATGTAAGCTCTATAAGGAGTCAAGCTGCCAGGATAGTCAGTAGGTAGTCGCTCGTACTCCTCAGTGTTGGTAAAAGCCTCATCGTACAATCCTAAATGGGCCGAGAACTATGTGACGCTCATACTGTAATAGTGTCTAAATAACCTGAACTGTGTGGTGACACACCCCCTGCGTGTGACCCGCAAGTGCACAAGTTTGTCAAAGTAATAAATCTTAGGTGAGTGTGGTATTGTATCCACAAAGAATATGGAATAGAAATACCAAGATTGTTACTTAACCAAGTGAAGATGAAAGAATGATTGTATTGATAAGATGTAATGTAAACAAAATAAAAGAAATAAGAAAGAGAGGTACAAATAAGTGAGAGGAAAGACAATCGATAAGAAGTGGGGTACTCGGATAATATTCCTTCTAGGATTATCACTACAAGTGCAAAACCAACTATTATGCTTCCAAACTAATGCTCAATAAGTCATGGATATTCTAAGATACACGGTCCTAAATCTATGGTCAACAGTGACTAACTTTGCACTATGCTCTACACAAAAAAATCGATCAATCTCAATAGCTCACACTGTGCAAAGTTGCAAGATGCTCTAGGGATTCTAAGTGATAAACCCTATTCCTATATGTAGACCTAACCCTTTGGTCAAGGCGAAAGGCCCCTAGTCACAATTAGGCCCTAGATTCTAAAGATTACTTCAACGTTTCACTCTGTTGCTAATGTAAGTAAGCCCTAGCGGAGTTTTTCCCTTAGTACTTCATGCTATTGTGACCGAAAAGAACTCTAGGAAATGGAGGAAGTATAAATCACACCAGAGGAGAAAGGGGACTCTCTACTACCTCTGAACTCACCCTCTCGACCCTCTCCAATATAGCATTATCTAAATCTCATGGTGTATCACTCACTCACAAAAATTTACAATGTGGACTCCCAACCCTAGTGTCACTCTAAGGGAGAAATCATTCAACAAGCAGTCAAGATTGGAACTCAATTAAAACATCAATTAAGGAAAGCATAATAAAATATTAATGAAACAAATACATATAGGGTTCGCAAATCCATGCACCCACTAGGGGTTTAGCTCTCGATGGAGCAAGATACAATCAATAGCAAAATCGAAAGTAAAAACAGGTATTCCATAGGAAACCCCCTCGGCATTCATGTCGATGGTCTTGTGGACTAGCATCGTCCTCTCCGAAGGTCCCCTCATCAAGCCTACGACACACCTGGCCTGATCAGTGCCAACGAAAGCTCCCCCAATAGCCATCTTCCAAGAGAAACATGGTGTCGATGCCGTAGAACCACTTCAAAAGCCTTGCCAATACCTCTTTAAAGCTTAGCCGTAAGCCTCTCAAGAGTTAGAGAAAAGATGGGGAGAATAATCATGAAATCAGGTTGAATCGCAGCTTGAAATAGGCTAGAATAGGGCATCCACATGGCCCTCTGGAGTTTCCACACACCCCTGTGGAAACTCCACACGGGAGTGTCGATTCTCTAGAATCCTGATTTTATGCAGGCTATAAACATTAACTGCTATAGTGAATTGCTACATTATTTTGCTACAGTATCTGCTACAGCCGCCAGAATGCTCCTGATTCTACATTATTCATCGAGGTAGCATAAACGGGCACACATTTATGCTGTAGATCATGTAACTTCTTCAATAAGCAGACTTATTGGTGAAGATCTTGCTATTATTGCATGAGTTGGAATACGTAAATGTGGCTTCCTTTGTGCCCCTCCAAACCATGTGATTGCTTGAATACACAGAGGTTGGCACACATTCACGTATCTTTGAATCCAACTTGTGTCTTTGTATTTGTTCCTTCCAAGATTTGATTAAATGGTGCATTCATGATCTACATTAGCTTCTTTCTTACATATTTGGTTCCACAACCCTACATGCACCAAACTAACACAAATACACATGTATTAGCGCTAAAATCTGATAAAACTAATGCTCAACGCAAGGAAAGAATACTTCGTATTCTTAACACACAAGCACTTATCATATAGCGTCAGTACTGTAAAATCCTGAATGTGATTGATCGAACATGAAGGATGCTAATACCGCCAGCGTCAAAGTATGTATAGCTGGCTCATGAATAGATAATAATCTCCTCCATCTACCAACGACAAGTATCTCCGCAATCTTATTGGCTATCTCATCGCCTTGCTGAACCACTCTTATTGCACTCAAGTCAGGGAAACGTGTCTGCATGAACTTGAGTTTTGACAAACGCTCATATCCAGCCTAGTGCTCGGTAATTGAGAACCCTATGTGCTTAGTATCAGGTGAGGATTCACGGGGATGTTTATTGCCCGTCTTCTTTGTCTTGGGTATCTTATCTGCAAGATTTGAATAGAATATCGATTAAGTAAACTTAGGATTCAATACTGCAGAAATCTACACGGTTGTGTTGAAATTCCACACGCCCGTATGAATCTACTAGGCATGAAAGCCGCACGGCCACTATGTAAAAATACACAAATACATCAAAAATTCGCTCAAAATTTACTCTGAACCACGCACCCACTATGGAACAAGTGAAAAAATAACATTCTCCAGATTTGAACAACAAAAAAAATCAAGATTTAGCAAAGAAAAGGAGAAAAGGGGTTTACTGACGAGATAAGGATGAAAAACTTGAAATCGGCTGTAAAATTCGAGTCTTTAAAACGACAGTGAGGAGTTGGGAGAGCGCAAGGATGTGTTCTCTGAGTTTTTGGGAGTGTAAAGATGAAGAAACGTGAATAGATTTTAATGAAGGCCCAGGTCTCTTGGCGTTCTGCACATCCACACGGCCGTGTGGAAATTACCCATGCCCGTGTGACTCCACAAAGGAGCAACACAGGGGCACTCATACGCCCTTGTGTGATCTTGGGACAGCACACTTATCATCAGAAATTTCCCATGCCCGTGTGCCCGACCCACAGGGGCACCCATATGCCCCTGTGGCTTCTCTGTCCACCCGAGAAATTTCTTTAAGTGTTTCACACGCCCGTGTGGAAATTTCACATGAATGTGGATCTTCAAAAGGGCCACTCAGAGGGGCACGCACACGCCCATATGTCTTCTTAGGATGGATGAGAACTCTCTGCAGAGTCTCACATAGGCGTGTAGAAATTACCCACGCCAGTGTGTAATTTATAAGGTTATCCACAGTGGCAGACACACGCCCCTATATCTTCTTTGGATAGAGCTCTAAACTCTGCAGAGAAACACACGCCAATGTGAAAATTAACCATGAGCGTGTGACGTTAGAAGGGCATTCATAGGGGCATTCACACGCCCTTGTGTCTTGTCGGGATGGAGAAGTTGAGCTTTAAACAGAAACACACGCCCATGTGGAAATTCCACATGGCCGTGTGTCTTCTTTGGATGTCTAAAAAGAAATTACAAACTCTGTAGAAAATTTTTGCACACTTATAAACATACAGAGCCTTCATTTGCTATGCAAAATTAACAAGAGAATCATCAAAAAAACACGCTCAAATAACCAAGAAACTTAGCCAAACACAATTAAGCACATGAAAACAACAATGATCCATGAGAAAAGCATAGCAATAGTATGCAAAAAATCAAGATACCAACACTCAAGCACTTATTCATGCAAGTAATAAACTAAAACTTAGAAAAATAGTAAAGACTTGGGTTGCCTCCCAAGAAGTGCTTATTTAACATCACTAAGCTTGACGTACCTCTGCTTACCTCACAAGGGCTCATAGATGAAGATGCCCCTCTTACCTATAACATGGAAACATGATAAACATAATCTTTTGAAGGTAGAGGGGGGTTATCGAGTTTCTTACCGGACAAGGGTTCATCACCCTTACTCCGTTCTTGCATATCCCCATAACCTTGGGGCATTTCTTGTGATGTCTCTTTGCATGCTTCCTCTATTGGATCACTTTCTTCATGATCCCCGGGGTAGGTTGCACCTTGTCCTCTAGACTAAGCGCCATAACTTCCTCATTCTCCACCTTTTGGTCTAGTAACCCCTCGTATGGTTTCGGGCACATCTTTTCCTGCATATATTCATCTATTAGTTCATCGGTAGTGTCAAGAAAGTAAAGTGTATCATCAAAGTCTAGAGAATGTCTCATGGCTTTGGCGACGCGATATGTAAGCTTGTCCTCCCCAACTCGCAAAGTCAACTCCCCACCATCCATATCAATAAGAGCCTCGGAAGTGCGTAAGAATGGTCTCCCAAGTACGAAAGGAACATCAACATCCTCATCAACATCCAACACTACAAAGTCCACAGAAAATATGTACTTGTCAACTTTCACAAGTACGTCTTTGATGATGCCCCTTGGATGTCTCACCGTTCGGTCCGCCAATTAAAGTATAATCCAAATGGGCCTAGGCTCTCCTAAGCCTAGATTTTGAAAGAACGAGTAAGGCATGACATTGATGCTACCCTCTGAATCCGCCAATGCCTTCTCTTCAACAAAATTACCTATATTGCGTGGAATAATGAAGCTCCCGGGGTCTTTCTTCTTATTCGGTATTTTCTTTTGCAAAATTGACAAGGTCCCCTTGCGTATATCCCGCAAGTGCACAAGTTTGTCGAAGTAATAATCCCGGATGAGCGGGTATCAAATCCAGAGGGAGTAGTGAATAAAAACACTTAATCCGCTTCTTAGCTATATGAAAGATCAGTAGTGATAAGTGTGACAATGATTCAATTCTCAAAAGTAAAAACAACAAGTAAGAAAGAACGAGTAAAGAATGAGGTGAGGTAATAGATAAAGATGGGGTACTCGGATAATGCTCCGCCTATGACAATCGTTTCAAGTGCAAGAACACTCTATTATGCTTCCTAATCAATGCAATGGTGAGTCGTCAAAATCCATAAATACATAGTCCCAAATCTAAGGTCAACTATGCCTAACTCTATACATGTCCCGGAGGAAAGATTAGATAACCTCTCAACCTCGCACTTGAATAGAGTTGCAATGAGCTCTAGGGATTCCAAGTGATAAATCTTTTCCAAATTATAGACCTAACCCTTTGGTCCAGGTGGAAGGTCCCTAACCACGATTAAGCCCTAGATACTAAGATCACCTCAACACTTCACTCCGTTGCACGCGTAACTAAGCCCCGGCGGAGGATCATCCCTTAGACCATTCAGTCTATTATGGCCGCAAAGAACTGGAGGAACGGAGGTAGAATCTATCACGTTGGAGGGAAAAGAGGACGCTCCTGTACCTCTCGACTCACCCTCTCAACCCTTTCCAACCTAGCTTTATCTAACGCTCGTGGTGTGTCACTCACTCACAAGGTTACCAACAAGAACTCTCAACCCTAGTGTCACTCTAGAGAAAATGTTCATACAATCAAGCATTCAAGGTTGGAACTCACAACTAACATCAATTAATTAAAAGCATAATAAAGAGATTCAATGAATCAAATACATCCTAGGATTCGCAAATACCCAAGTATCCACTAGGGGTTTAGCTCTCCATGGAGCTAAGTACAATCAAAGAAATAGAATGTAAAAGCAATGAATCCATAGAGAAACCCCCTCAATAGTCGTGTCGATGATCTTATGGAAAGTCCTCTACTCGTCGTCCAAGGATTCCCTTGTCCAGTATAGGATACGCCTCGACATAAGCTTCCCTACCAACCTTCTTCCAAAGGAATGACGATGTTGGAGCCATAGAACCTCTCCAAAACCGTAGCCAATACCTCTCAAAACCCTCGCCGAAACCCTCCCTCAAGTTGGGGAAAAGATTGAGAAAAGAATGCTGAAATCGGGGCTGAATCGGCTTTAAATAGAATTTGAATCGGGAATCCACACGCCCCTTTGGAATTTCCACACGGGCGTGGGTAATTTCCACAAGCCCGTGTGGGTTCTCTGGAATTGTGATTTTCGGACTGCTGTGAACAGTGATTTTCTGCCAAAAATACTCCCGAATCTACTTTTCATCGAGGTAACATAAACGGGCACACGTTTATGCCGTGGATCACTTTGCTTCTTTAATGACGGATAAGTTGATGAACATCTTGTTCTATGTGCATAAGTCGGAATGCTAGAGTGTGACTGCCCTTGTGCCCCTCCAAATGATTGTGCTAACTCAAATACGGGGAGGTTGGCGCACACTCTAGTATCTCGCACCCGACTCATATCTTCGCGTTTGAACTTTAGCAAGATTTCCTCCAAAATCGGTGCATTGTGATCCACATTGGCTTTTTTCCTTCATAATTGGTTTCACAACCCTACCTGCATAAAAGTAACATAAAAACACACATATTAGTGTAAAAACCCGAGAAAAGTAATGCTCAACATAAGGAAAGAATGCTTCACATTCATATCACACAAGCACTTATCAAAAATCATTGAACATGAAGCATCTAGAATCATAGATGCACTATCCTCTAACTTCCTCTTGTTGGTCAAGAGGTCCTTGAGAAACTTTGCATAGCGAGACATTTGAGACAACGCCTCTACAAATGGAATGTTGTTGTGTTGAAGCATGGATAGACCTAACAACTTCTTGTATTGCTCATCATTTTGGTCATTCTTCAATATTGAGGGATAAGGGATTCTTGGCTTGTAAGATTGGGCTATCACCTCCTTCTCTTTGACTCTCTCCTCAACCTCCACAATCTCGAGTACTTCAACATTGGTCTTCTCACTCGGAAGCCTATCTCAACCTAACAACCACTTCTCAAAGTAATCACCTTCACATCTTCTCTCAGATTAGTTTCGGTGTTACTAGGCAAGCTTCCTTGAGGTCTCTTCGATAATTACTTTGCAATTTTCCCCACTTAATTCTCTAAATTATACAAGGATGCCGTGTGGTTGTAAAGTGTAGCTTCGACCAACTGAAACCTTGTATCTGATGATTGGATGAACTTGGTCAAAGATTTCTTTAGATCAGTCATCCTGGTCTCCAAGCCTTAAACCTGAATTTCCATGTTTTGGGCTTGTTGTTGTTGTTGGAAACCAAGTGGTGTCATGGCCTTTCGTTGCCCTTGATTATTCTATGAAAGATTCAGGTGGCTCCTCCAGCCCGGAATGTAGGAGTTGCTATATGGATTGCCTTGGCATCTCATTGTATTACCCACAAAATCCACTTGTTCTACCGAGGATGTGCCACCAATAGAAATTGGGCAATCAGACGAAGCATGTCCTCCCCACACCCAGTGCAACTAGTCAAGGATGGCACTCTAGGAAAAGGTAGAGTATCTAACTTCTTGCTCAATGACTCAACCTGTGCCGCCAATGAAGTAACTGCATTGATCTCATTTCTTCAATGAGATGTCGGGCTTCTTTAGGGGTTTTTCTTCCTAAGGTACCTCCTACTGCTACATCAAGTAATTGCCTTGTGCTTAGGTTCAAACCCTTGTAAAAAGTCTGAATGATCATCCACTCAGGGAAGCCATCTTGAGGACATTTCCGCAGGAGCACGTAGAACCTATCCCATATATGAAAAGGAGACTCCAATTCCATTTACACAAAGGAGGAAATTTCATTCCTGAGCTTCGCAAATTTTCCAGGTCAGAAATATCGAGCAAGAAAAGCTTCTACTATCTCCTCCTAAGTAGTAATCGATACTTTAGGTAATGAATATAGCCACTGCTTTGCTCTCCCATCAAGGACAATGAGAAGGCCCTCAATCTGATAGCATCATCCGTAACTCCATTAATCTTAAGCATGTTACAGACTTCCAAGAAGTTCTCATTGTGGTTGTTTAGATCCTCATCAGCCAAACCATTAAACTGTACTGACTGCTGTATCATCTGGATGAATACTGGCTTTACCTCAAAATTCTGAGCTATAATCAAGGCCGCATAATACTAGATTGTGTGCCAAGAACTGCGGGTCTGGTATAATATGATAGTATTCTCTGCTGTTCATTTTGTTCTGCCATATTATCTGCACCTTCACCTTCTACCTCAGCTTAATTTAACTATTCTTATAATAGTTCTTTTCCCCTTCTACGAAGTGTTTATTCAAGTTCATAATCTCATTCAACTAATGGCAAAGGGTTCCCTCTAGTCATAACTTGGATTTGCAACCAAAGAAAGAAAAACAAATCAAAATGATGGAAGAATAAGAAACTGTGAAATAGAATAAATAGTTAATAGCTAAAATAGCAAAGTACAAAGTGTTTCTAAAATGCCTATTCCCAGGCAACGGAGCTAAAAACTTAACAACGCCCTTTTGCATGTGAACCACAAGTGCACGGGTTTGTCGAAATAATACAAAGGTCAAAGAAATAATATCATACTAGGATTTACAAGTCCAAGTACCCACTAAGGGTTTAGCTCTCTATGGAGCAAGATACAATCAATAATGAAATCAAAAGTAAAAGCATGTAATCCATAAGTAAAACTCCCTTGGTATTCATGTGATGGTCTTATGGAGTGCCCGCATCTTCTCCAAAGGTTTCCTCGTCAAGCATAGTACACACCTCACAAATCGATGCCGATGAAAGCTCCCCCAATAACTCTCCTCCGAAGGAATGTGGTGCTGAAAGCCGTAGAACCACTCCGAAAGCCTTGCCAAAGCCCACCTAAATCCTGGCCGCAAGCGCCTGGAAAGATGATGAAGAGATGGGCAAAATATGGGAAAAAGATTCTCCAAATGGGCTGAAATCATGATTTAAATAAGGCTAGAATTGGGTATCCACAAGGGCGTGTGAAATTTCCACACGCCTATGTGAATCTGTAGGAATTGATTTTCTGCGGCCTATGAATAGTAATTGCTATAGTAACTTTGCTACAGTACTTTTCTACACTACCTGCTACAGTACTCCTCCAAAATACACTCGAATCCATATTTTTCATCGAGGCCACATGAATGGGCACACATTCATGTTATAGATCGCGTTGGTTCTTTCACAAAATCACATTTGACGACAATCTTGCTACCATTACACAAGTCCGAACACATGAGTGTGACTGCCTTTGTGCCCCTCTACTTTGCATGTTCACTCGAGCACAACGGAGGTTGGCACACACTCACATGTATTTGAGCACAACTTGTGTCTTCACATTTGTTCACTCCAAGATTACATCAACAATGTGCATTCACGACCTACTTTGTCTTCTTTCTTCGTTACTTGTCTCCACAACCCTACATGCACAAAAGTAAAAGAAATACACATGTTTGAGCGATAAAATCTGAGAAAAGTAATGCTCATTGTAAGAAAAGAACACTTTATATTACTAATACACAAACACTTATTAATTGTTAATATAAATATTGAATTTAAAGGGATCGATTCCAAATATTAATCTCCAAACATTGAATCTAAGTGTAAAATGTTCAATGTAACCATTTCTTTGCAATCATTCAAAAACCTAAGTTATCATCCAAATACAAAACTATAAAAAAAAGCAATGTATCAATGCTAAGTTGTGTCTCTACCACTTGTACCATAAAAGAAAATCATCCATGTGAATTTGTATACCACTTCCTTTCCAAAACCTATTAACTTCCTGTAGTAAATTATAAACAAAAATTACTAAATATATCATACATACTATTTAATCCAAAACAAAAAAATTCAAATCATAAATTTGTATTAAAAAGTTGCTCTCAAAATAACTTTGTTATCCATGCAAAAAAGAAATACCAAATACAACAAACATGAAAAAATTATAGCAACCATATAGTGATTAAACTCAGTAATCATCTTGTTCATCTCCACTTGCAAAATAAATAAAAAAAAATGCCAAATAAAAGATGTTATTAAGTTGCATCATAATGTAATAAACATAATCATAAAATACCTTTGACTATTTTCATTGTACTTGATGAATCCGCAAGCGCACGGGTCATCAAGTAATACCCTGTGCGTAACACAGGGGTCGTATTCCCTGGGGTCCCAAGAGCTGCTATTACTCTCCCCTAGATGGCACTGTCTAGTCTACCAAATATAGGATTAAAACAAGATAAGGAAAATAACAAAAAAAAGAAACTATAAACACATGGACTAAGGGTCACCACACAAGCATACTAAGAAAGCAAGTAACAATGAAAGTGCGAGGTATGCGAGCTAAGATCCCCTCGAGACTACTAAAGCTAGATGGATGCTAGAATTACAAAGGCAATGGTGGTTGGACCAAGAGACATCCAAAAATATATCACCCCGATGGTCATGGCGGTAATCCCTAATCCAATAAGAGTATTGGCTTGGAATCTCTTCCGACCAAATCCTCCTACGATCGCATTACAACCCTAATGGTTGGAGGGGTATGAAATACCCAATAGTCATGGTGTATTCATACATGTATCCCTTCCAAGCAAGGTGCGTCTAGTACAAGGGCGATGGTCACGCACCAAATACAACCTAGAAGTTGAATCACAAAGTTCTCATGTAAAACAACACATCAAAGAGCACCAAGCAAGGATAACAAACCACACAATTGCAATAAATGTAAATCAAAGCATCTATACAAGCAAGTTCATCCCAAGGTTCACCGGATGCCCGGTGACCTTGGGAGTCTAGTTCATCATCAACAAAGGAGCAAGTGTAGAAGATAAGAGATACAAAGAAAAGCTTATGACAAACTCCCCTAAGATGAAGACTAGAAGGTGGTGTTGAGAACTCATCGGATCCGCGCCAGCGAGCTCCTAAATCATTTTCCTTGAGTGTAACCTTCGTCTCCCTTCGATTTTCCCCTCAGATCTGACTTCTCCCACAACCTTGAAGCTCTAGAGGATGATGGTGGAGAATGGTGGCCAAAAGTCCCCCAAATGATGCCCTAATAAGCCTTTTATATGCCCAGATCCCGATTGGTAAATGGGTCAGTATACCGGCCATATACTGACACCTCGGGAATTTCAGTTTTCTGCCGAGAAGCCCAAGATGAGTTATAGTGATTGTTACAGTGAAACTACTACAGTAACACTACTACATTGATCCGCGGACTGGAAACGCCATTTTGTTATGGACCTGAAATGTAAAAATAACACAATTTAAACCAAAAGGTCATCGATTCAACAAATAAACATAAAGAATAATACAAAACACATACATGCAAAATACATACTTTGAGACGTTTATCACTACTTATCATGTTTTGCTCCTAATATATGCGTTAACATTTTTCCATGACTTGTCAATTGAGCTCGATTCTTTTTATTTTCATGAACTTCAACTTGATATCACTTATAAGTATCTAAATGTACGTATTTTGGTATATGTATTTTATACTTCTATCATGTATTTTTATAAGAAAAGATGCCCATTATGTCCTTAATCGACTATTATTTGCTTAGCAGTGCATGAAAGAGCCATGGAGGACACGAAGATATGATTTGTGCAAAAAGGAGAAGAAAACCAGGTCACGGTACTGTAGCATATTTATTGCCACAAATTATTGTACATGGAGTACTGTAGTAAGTGGTACTGTAGCAAGATCATTGTAGCAATCGCTGTACGGCCCAATATGGCCCCTATACGGTCGGGATACATGGGTGGTATAAAAGCACATCTGAGGGGATGAAAAAGGAGCTTTTGAGCAGCCACAACCTGCGGAGAGGATAGTGGAGATTGAAGATATATTGATGAAGAACATCCTTGAAGCTAGAGAGGTGACCAAGAGCTTGATCTTCAATGGGAGAGACTCACCATCAAGGGAGGATGAGTCAAGGATCATTCAGCATTCATTTCGCTAGAGGAAGCGTCATTCCGCCGACCTTGTTCTTTTTCTTCATCATTTGGACTAGGGAGTGTCACTTACGCATTTGTTTCTTGTTTTTCTTGATCTTTTATGTGAAATCCGTAAGCGCACGGAGTCGTTAAGTAATACCTCTCGTCCGAGCATGAGAGGGTCATATTCCCAGGGCCCAAGGATCTACTATTACTTCCCTTTTGTCTATTTCCTAGTCTAACACTTCGAAAGATGAACAGTAATTATAAAAAGAGAAAGAATTAACTACAATGAAATCCAGCCTACTACTGCACACAATACAAACTCAAGGGAGAATCAAACACTGAAGAGAGTGATTTGGACAACGAATCCCCCTGGGGTTCTCATTAAGTCCTGAATTTAGTATGAAATGTGAGATGGTAGTTGGACCAAGACACTCCTAAATTAGCTCAACCTGATAGTCACAGCAATTTAACCCTAATCCCATACAAGTATTGGGTCAAAATTACTTCGGTCCAAATCCTCGTATGATTACATTAGACTCAAGGAAATCTCTAATTAGAGACGATACTCAAACAAGGCCCAACCCTAATTGCTGGAGGGGTACAAAATACCCGATGGTCACGGTGTATTTGTATGTGGATCCCTTCCAAGCCAAGTGTGTCTAGTACAAGGGCGATGGTCACGCAACCAAGTACAACCTAGAAGTTAAAATATAGAGTTCTCATGCAAATCAACACATCAAAGTACACAAGGCTTGAACCACAAGCTACAAGATTCCATAAAAGAAATACAACATCTAACAATGCATCAATAAAGATGATCATCCAAATTACAACAATCAACCATAGAGTTCATCATGTCCAAATCACAAATAAGTTAGTTCCTCATGAAAGAGGACCACTCATACATATCCAAGGAACAAGTAAATAAGAAAAGAAGTAAAAACTACTCCCTCAAGCTCTAGATGCCCGTGGATGGTGAAGATCTTGAAGATTTGAAGAGATCTCCCATCAAATGATACTCCCAATGCCTAGGATCTTCTCCTTATCTTCTCTTCCAAAGCTTGCCACTCTCTTGGTGAAGTCTTACGCAGTAGATTGCCGACGGGAAGAGTGGGGCGGCGGCTTAAGAGGCCCAAGAGAAAAACTCCCCCTCTAAAAGCTCCCTCCTTGCCCTAGAAAATCATCCTCTTTATATATCCCGTCAGGTCCATACAAGCTCCATGCGGGCGAATGGAGCCTGTGAAGCTCACTGCCATTTTGCCCAGAAAAGGAGTTGGTGTTATAGTACTCAGCTACAGTGTTTTTATTATAGTTTTGCTACAGTATTTTTGCTACAGCTGAGAATTCTGAATTTCCAGCAAACCTCACGGGCACTCATGCGGGCGCATGGACCCCGTGAAGCTCACAGCCGAATGCCCCACAACATGAATAATGACTCCACTACAGTACCGCTATAGTGCCTGCAACAGTGCCGATTTTGGTGTCGAATTTGTCCAATTTGTATTTTTGAGCTTCGTTCGGCTCTTTTAGTATCTGCAATACCAAAATAACCAATTTAGACTTAAACGGGCATCAATTCATTAAAATATACACAACTAATACAAGATTAATACATATAAATTATGTACATTTAGCTGTTTATCAATCTTGCTATACTTTTTGGTATAATGGAACCCTAGACCCGAACGCCACCGGATGTAGGTGAACCTTGGGGAAGTTCATATGTATTTTGGATGCTTTGTGTTTAATTGAAATGCTTGGGTTGATTTATGATTTAGCTCATTGTTGATAAGTGCTTGCGTGATATGAATGCGAAGCATTCTTTCCTTATGTTGAGCATTACTTTTCTCGGATTTTTACATTAATAAGTGTGTTTTTATGTTACTTTTATGCAAGTTGGGTTGTGAAACCAATTATGAAGGAAAAAAGCCAATGTGGATCACAATGCACCGATTTTGGAGTAAATCTTGCTAAGGTTCAAACGCGAAGATATAAGTCGGGTGCGAGATGTTAGAGTGTGTGCCAACCTCCCCGTATTTGAGTTTGCACAACCATTTGGAGGGGCACAAGGGCAGTCACACTCAAGCATTCCTACTTATGCACATAGAACAAGATCTCCATCAACTTATCCGTCATTGAAGAAGCAAAGCGATCCACATCATAAACGTGTGCCCACTTATGTTACCTCTATGAAAAGTTTGAGAGAATCCACACGGGCATGTGGAAATTACCCACGCCGGTGTGGAAATTCCACGGGGGCGTGTGAAAATCCACAGGACCGTGTGGATGCCCAATTCCAGCCATATTTAAAGGCGATTTCAGCCAACATTTAAGCATTCTTTTCTCCATCTTTTCCCCAAGTTTAGAGAGGGCTTCGGCTAGGGTTTTTAGGGGTATTGGCTAGGGCTTTGGAGAGGTTCTACGGCTCCGACATCGCGTGTCATTTGGAAAAAGGTTATTGGGAGAGCTTTCGTCTGCATCGATCTGGCGAGGTGTATTGATGAGCGATCCGCAAGTGCACGGAGTCGTCAAGTAATACCCCTCGTGCGAGCACGAGAGGGTCGTATTCCCTGGGCCCAAGAATCTACTCTTACTTCCTCTTTGCGTATTGTCTAGCCGAATGATTCGAAGGGTTTCTCTAATCTATTACTTGAAATAAAAGAACTACAAATGGAGTCTATGATAAGGTAGGGGTATAAAATCAGGGAAAAGAAATGGTCACGGATGGGGATTCCCTAGGGGCTACTAAAGTGCAAAGGATGCTAAGAATGTCATGCAATTGATGGTTTGGACCTAGAGATTTCCTAAATTAGATCAACCTGATGATCACGGCAATTAATCCCTAATCCGGTATAAGTATTGACACAGAATTTCTTCTGATCAAATCCTCATACGATTGCATTAACAAGTGGGAAATCCCTAATTAGGGCCGGAACACAACTTGGTCTAGCCCTAATGGTGGAGAGTGCATGAATACCCGATGGTCACGGCGTATTCGTACATGAATCCCTTCCAAACTTGGTGTGTCTAGTACAAGGGCGATGGTCATGCTACCAAGTACAATCTAGCGAGTTGGTTTTACGGAGTTCTCATGTAAGCAACACATCAAATGCACCAAGAATGAATCACAAATACACAACAATTGCAATAGACAAAAATTAAATCATCCAAATACGAGTTCACCCCAAGGTTCACCGGCGATCCGGTGACCTTGGGGTCTACTCATCCATGCAAACAAATACAAGCAACAAGTCCATGAAAACAACTACAAATGGCATAAGAAAAACTCCCTCAAACAATAGAAGTAGGAAGACAAGCCAAGCTAGGTGGAAATGCTTCCCACGGACGCCCGCTGATGAGGGCGGCTTCCCTCGTCGTCTACAAACTCCCAAAGAAGAGATCGATGAAGATCTAGCCAAAATCGAGCTTCTCCCTTTGATTTCCCTTCTCCAAAACGCGTGATCTTGCCTCCTAAAGACTGGTGAAAATTGGCTCCAAGAACTCTCCTAAAAACTCCTCCCCTTGCCCTAGAAAAATCGGTTTCATTTATATCCCGTCAGTCCATGCGGGCATACATGCGAGCCCGTTACATTATTTTCGCTACAGTAACCGAGTATTGAGAATTTCCAGCAAACCTCACAGGTACCCATGCGGGCGCATGGAGCCCGTGAAACTCACAGCCAAATGCCCCCAGCAAGAATAATGACCTGCTACAATAACGCTACAGTGCCGCTACAGTGCTGTGATCCCAAAAATGCCGTTTTTGGTGTCGAATTCATCCGATTTACATTTTTGAGCATCGTTCGACTCATTTAAGACCTGCAACACCGAAATAACCAATTTAGACATAAAACGGGCATCAATTTGTTAACATATTCACAAATGATACAAGATTAATACATATAAAATACATACATTTAGGTGTTTATCAAACATCCCCACACCTAAGCGTTTGCTTGTCCCTAAGCAAACACACATGAAAGAATAAGGGCACAATGATAAACGACTAAACGTACGACCTCAAGCTCAAATAGTGAAGAACCCCACAGGCACAGATGAAATGAATTCAAGGAAATGAGTTGTACAAAAACTAACTCAGTAGAGATAGTCATGATTCCTCTAGAGTGCTTTCCTCGTGAGTGTGTGTATGCTTCATCCCTCGCTCTCCCTATTCACACCACATTCAATGACTACCGGTGTTAAAAATCTTAAAGACACCCTCAATAGTAGGTCAAGAGTCCTTCAGTCCACATTCAACACTTTAGTAACTAAGTGGATGCATGATTGAGTCCGGGAGAACAAATACTTCTTTATTTATTTATTTATTTATTTTTTTCCGAGTCCGCCTAACGTAGACTTCACAAAATATCTTATAATCTTTTAGAAGGATGCACATGCTTATTAGGCACAAGAGCCACCCAACTTACTTAATTACAATCTACATAGACGCATTCATGCTAAATTAGCAGAGGAATACTGACATAGACTCATTTTTTTTCATTTTTTTCAATAGATAACAATTATATACATGTCTCCCTGAGCACTTTCATGCAAAAACTTCACTTAGGGATAAAAACAAAATGAACAAAAAGAACGAATAGCTCTTAAAAAGACCATTGAGGGATGAATTTACCACTCTAACACTTTTAAATCAAAGTAGTGGGTTAGCTGGGGCAAACAAGGTAGAAAGTCATCGTGTCAAAAGCCGTGAAGAAAAACACTAGAAAGAAAAACATGACTTCCTTATAGCACAAATAACACTACAACTCATTACTATCATTCATTCAAGCCAGGAGGTTCTTAACAATAAATCATAGCTATCACCGTTGAAGTAAGCATGCCAATAGCCCATCCCATCCCCACACCTAGAATTGTACATTACCATCAATGTACACTAATCAGCAGAACATGGTGTAGAATTCATAATAATTAAATAAAGCATGAAAGGGAAGGGAAAAGAGACTGCCCCATTTGGTTGATGAAGAGTGTTCAGTGAAAGCACAGTCATTGGGCAACAACGCTAGCGAAGAGCAAAGGAGGTGGGGCAACAATCCGTGAGAAGTCCTACAAAAATAAGTAAGGCGATCACGACGAGTAAGAAAAAAAAGGAGAAGGAAAACATGCATAATAGTTAAAATAAAAGTAAAACAAGCCTAGTAAAAATTCAGCCTTTGCTACAGTAACTCGTGAAAAAAAAAAATTTTCCTTCCAAGAGTTTCTCCTAGACATGGAGCTTCCCAAAATTTACAAATGAAGGAAAAACTCAAAGAAACAAGCATACACCACATCAAAACAACCAAATATGTCATTCAAGCTTCAAAGATAAAGTGAGAACACAATAAAACCAAGTTTGTAGCAAAACCTAGAATTAGGGCTTGGATGCTTGGGGTGATGAGATCCGGCGAAACGGTTGATAAAACTCCAATTAAAACCCAAGAGTGAGTTTGCAAGATGGAGGAGAGATGATTAGAGAAGAAAAACAAAAAAAAATGGTGAAGAAATGAGTTAGAGTGAGGGAGAGATGAGAGGAAAACAAGAGGAGAAGAAGGAGGAGAGAGTGGAGAGAGAAAGGGGGACAAAGCCCCTTTAATGGGCAGCCCAGCCCATGCGGGTTCCATGCGGGCGCATGGTGCCCGCACGGGCTGGAAAAAACCAGCCTGAAAGGCTCACGGGCGCCCATGCGGGCGCATGGCGCCAGTGAGCCTCTCAGCCCACGCGTGACCAGTGAGGCCGAGAGCCTCACGGGCACCCATGCGGGCGCATGGCGCCCGTGAGGCCCACAGCCCGCGCGCACAGGGTCCCCGCGAGAGGTCCCTTACGGCCGCAAGGATGGCCACAAGGCCCCGGATCATGCCACAAGTGTCCATACAGGCCGTATACGGCCCGTATGGACCTGGAAAATTGAAAAATTGGCATGGTTCCTCTCGCAAACTCAATAAAATACGAATTACAACCTCATGGATGCCGAAATAACAATGAAACACAACTAAACAATACTAATTCAAGTCCAAAGCTACACAAGCAAGCCTAAGCATGAGTTGAGCATAACAACAAAAATATGAGAACCTCACGAGCATATGCATTCAACCACAACAAAGAGACTAAGCAACTAAAAGAAATATGAAAATTTAAGGACGACGAATTTAAAGACTTGGGTTGCCTCCCAAGAAGCGCTTGTTTAACGTCATTAGCTCGACGTACCTTTTTCTTACCTCAAGGTGGATCAAATGGTGGGGACTTACCTCCAAGCCCAAGAGAAGTGCTCCAAGATGGGAAACTCATTGAGAGGCATAAAAAGACATGGAATTTACCCTTTCCCTCGAAGAATAGTCGATCGATCTCCCGTGGTGGTGATAGTGTGCAATTCATCCCCAATTTCTGTTTCTTGTCCCTCTTACACCAAATTTTCCTTGTGGTTGATTTCTTCTTATTACTCAGCCACGGAAATGTTCCCACATAGCCTACATGCTTTACATGTGTGGGAAGTGGGTTGTTCTCCTTGTACTCATCGCTATCCATTCCTTCCAAGAATTCATCCAAGGGGTTAATTGCCAAGACCTCCTGCACACAATCAGTAATAATCATATCAGTTTCATCAGTAAAGTAGAGGGGATCGTCGTGGTCCAAGGTGTGTTTCATGGCCACGGGAAGAGTGAGAATGACTTCCTCATCCCCCACTCTCAATGTCATTTTTCCCCCTTTTACATCAATGAGGGCACCGGCGGTGTTAAGAAACAGTCGCCCGAGGATCAATGGGACTTCAACATCATCATCCACATCAAGAATAACGAAATCCACAGGGATAATGAGCTTGTCTACTCTAACTAGCACTGACCTCAACAACACCGAGGGCTTTTTTTGATAGAACGATCTCGCAAGTTGTATCGTCATCCTTGTGGGCCTCATGTCTTCTAATCCCAATTTTAAAAAAATAGCTTGTAAGGCATTACATTGATGCTAGCCCGTAGTCTGCTAAGGCTTTTTTTCTTGCATGCCTTCCCCAATCACACATGGAATAATGAAACTCCCGGGATCAGTCAATTTCTCAGGGAGCTTCCTTTGAATCATTGCAGAGAAGTTCCGTGGTAGTGCAACTGTTTCTAATTCCTCCAATTTTCTCTTATTAGTCAGCAGGTCTTTGATAAACTTTGCAAACTTGGGCATCTGAGTTAACGCTTCAACAAGAGGGATATTTATGTGCAACTGCTTGAATATATTGAGGAATTTCTTGAATTGAGCCTCGTCCTTATCTTACCTTAGCCTTGCCGGATAGGGGATCACCGGCTTGTACTCGGGTATCCTTGGTGTTGATAGTTGAATGGTTCCTTCATCTTGTTTTTCCTTTACCCCTTCAAGTTCACTCTCAGATGGCTTAGGGTCTTCCCGTGCGGCTACCCCATTATGTTTATTGCTTGAGCCCTCCTCGGCTCGTGCTTCAACCTGTTTCCCGCTCCTGAGAGTAACGGCTTTCAAATGCTCCCTTGGATTATTTTCAGTGTTACTAGGTAAGCTACCCGGCGGTCGCTCCGAGTTTGCCCTAGCAAGTTGCCCCACCTGGTTTTCCAATGATTGAATGGAGGCTTGAACATTCCTTAAAACAGTGTTTACTTCAGCGAATTGGTTGTTGATGTTCACAAATTTTGCCTCGGTATTGATCATAAACCTTGCTAACACATCTTCAGTGGTGAACTTCTTCTCGGGCTGCTGAAGAAGTTGAGATGGAAGTCCCTGTGGCTGCGGGGGCCGATGTTGCTGTTGTTGACCCCAAGAAAAATTTGGGTGATTCCTCCACCCCGGATTATATGTGTTTCCATAAGGATTCCCCGGGCCTCTGGGAGCTCCCCCAACATAATCAACTGTCTCAACTGGGGCATCTGAGGCTATTGAAATTGGGCACTGAACAGTAGCATGCCCGGCCCCACAAGTCTCGCAAGACAAAACTGCACCAGAATTTGAGCTCGTACCCAACATAAACTGATCGAATCTCTTTGTTAGGGCCTCAACCTTGGCGGCTAGCGCAGTGTTGTCATTTATCTCATAAATTCCAGCTGCCTTAGGGGGTTTTTGCCTAGTAGACCAATGACACTCATTACTTGCCATGTTTTTCAATCAAGATTTTAGCATCCTCGGGGGTTTTTACTACTCAATGACCCCCTCACTGCAGCATCGATGAGTCGTCCCTGGTTGCATAATTCGAGGCCATTGCAAAGCATCTCGTATCCTCATCCATGAGGAAAAAGCCATGATGGGGGACACTTGCATAGGGAGATCCTTGAATCTCTCATGTGCCTCAAAGAGTGTCTCGGAGTCCCCTTGTTGGAATGCAGAAATCTCTTGTCTCAATCTAGCGGCTTTGCTTGGTGGGAAATACCTAGCAAGAAATTTGTCCACCATTTCCTTCCATGTGGTGATCGATCCCGGAGCCAGTGAAGTGAGCCATCTATATGCTGCTCCCCTTAGACTAAAAGGGAATAATCTTAATCTTATCGCATCATCGGACACTGAGTTAATCTTGAAGGCGGAACAAATTTGGAGGAAGCGAGACAAATGAGCATGCGGGTCTTCATCAGCCAACCCATCAAATTGTACGGAATTTTGGACCATCCCAATTGTGCTTGCTTTGATTTCAAAGTTATTAGCAGGCACGGTGGGAGCACGCACACTGAATTCCTCACCAGTAAACTGAGGTCTTTCATAATCAGACAAGGTGCGCCTTGGTTCTGCCATGACTGAAGGTTCACTAATCTCAACTCGTGTTCCTTGATGTTCTGAACTCTCAGCCACCTCTCTCAGTCTTTGATGCAAGGTTCTCTTGATTTCATTGACAGGTTCTACAAATTTGCTTGATTGGCGCGTGTCATAAGATGGTGCCTTGCACAGTAATAAGACTCAATGATTAGGAAATAAGAGGATGATAGTAAAACAAAATAAAGGCAAATAAAAGGAAAAATATGTGCAAAAATGACTAAAAAGAAGCAAATGTACAGAATTGAAGAAATAATGGCTAAATCAATAAACTCTAAGTTTCGAGTATTCCTTGTGGGTCCCCGCCAACGGCGCCAAAAACTTGATGAGAGATCCGCAAGTGCACGGAGTCGTCAAGTAATACCCCTCGTGCAAGCACGAGAGGGTCGTATTCCCTGGGCCCAAGAATCTACTCTTACTTCCTCTTTGCGTATTGTCTAGCCGAATGATTCGAAGGGTTTCTCTAATCTATTACTTGAAATAAAAGAACTACAAATGGAGTCTATGATAAGGTAGGGGTATAAAATCAGGGGAAAGAAATGGTCACGGATGCGGATTCCCTAGGGGATACTAAAGTGCAAAGGATGCTAAGAATGTCATGCAATTGAAGGTTTGGACCTAGAGATTTTCTAAATTAGATCAATCCGATGGTCACGGCAATTAACCCCTAATCCGGTATAAGTATTGACACGAATTTCTTCCGATCAAATCCTCATACGATTGCATTAACAAGTGGGGAAATCCCTAATTAGGGCCGGAACACAACTTGGTCTAGCCCTAAGGGTGGAGGGAGTGCAGAATACCCGATGGTCACGGGCGATTCGTACATGAATCCCTTCCAAACTTGGTGTGTCTAGTACAAGGGCGATGGTCACGCTACCAAGTACAACCTAGCAGGTTGGTTTTACTGAGTTCTCATGTAAGCAACACATCAAATGCACCAAGAATGAATCACAAATACACAACAATTGCAATAGACAAAAATTAAATCATCCAAATACAGGGTTCACCGCAAGGTTCACGAGCATCCGGTGACCTTGCGGTCTACTCAGTCCATGCAAACAAATACAAGCAACAAGTCCATGAAAACAACTACAAATGGCATAAGAAAAACTCCCTCAAACAATAGAAGTAGGAAGACAAGCCAAGCTAGGGTGGAAATCCTTCCACGGACGCCGCGATGGGGGCGGCTTCCCTCGTCGTCTACAAACTCCCAAAGAAGAGATCGATGAAGATCTAGCCAAAACCGAGCTTCTCCCTTTGATTTCCCTTCTCCAAAACGCGTGATCTTGCCTCCTAAAGACTGGTGAAAATCGGCTCCAAGAACACTCCCAAAAATTCCTCCCCTTGCCCTAGAAAAAAATCGGGTTTCATTTTATATCCCGTCGGGTCCATGCGGGCATCCATGCGGGCGCATGGAGCCTGTGAAACTCACAGCCAAATGCTCGCAGCAAGAACAATGACCTGCTACAATACCGCTACATTGCCACTATAGTGCTGGGACCCTAAAAATGTAGTTTTTGGTGTCGAATTCATCCGATTTACATTTTTGAGCATCGTTCGACTCATTGAAGACCCGCAACACCGAAATAACCAATTTAGTCATAAAACGGGCATCAATTCATTAACATATTCACAAATGATACAAGATTAATACATATAAAATACATACATTTAGGCGTTTATCATGTATCCTAGGTCGGACAAAAGATCCCTTGCGATGAGTAGAGGACTCTCCACAAGACCATCGACACGACCATCGAGTGGGTTTCTTTATAGATTCATTGCTTTTACATTCTATTTCTTTTATTGTACTTAGCTCCATGGAGAGCTAAACCCCTAGTGGGTACTTGGGTATTTGTGAACCCTAGGATGTATTCGTTTCATTGAATCTCTTTATTATGCTTTCAATTAATTGATGTTTATTGTGAGTTCCAACCTTGAATGCTTGATTGTATGAACATTTCCCCTAGAGTGGCACTAGGGTTGAGAGTTTTTGTTGATAACCTTGTGAGTGAGTGACACACCACGAGCGTTAGACAAAGCTAGGTTGGAGAGGGTTGAGAGGGTGAGTCGAGAGGTACAGGAGCGTCCCCTTTCCCCTCCGACGTGATAGATTCCACCTCCGTTCCTCAAGTTCTTTGGGGCCATAATAGAGTGAATGATCTAAGGGATGAACCTCCGCTGGGGCTTAGTTGCGCGTGTAACGGAGTGAAGTATTGAGGTGATCTTAATATCTAGGGCTTAATCGTGGTTAGGGACCTTCCACCTCGACCAAAGGGTTAGGTCTATAATTAGGAAGAGATTTATCACTTGGAATCCCTAGAGCTCATTGAAACTCTATGCAAGTGCGAGGTGTTGAGATTGTTCGATTTCTCCTTCGGGACATGTATAGAGTTAGGCATAGTTTACCTTAGATTTGGGACTATGTATTTAAGGATTTCCACTACTCACTATTGCATTGATTAGGAAGCATAATAGAGGGTTCTTGAACTTGAAGAGATTACCCTAGGTGGAGCATTATCTGAGTACCCCATCTTTATCGATTGCCTTACCTCCTCATTTACTTTTGCTCTCTTACTTGTTGCTTTTATTGTTGAGAATTGAATCATTGTCACACTTATCACTATTGATCTTCCACATAGCTAAGAATCGAATTAAGTGTTTTTATCCCCTACTCCCTGTGGATTCAATACCCGCTCACCCGGGATTATTATTTCGATAAACACGTACACTTGCGGGATATACGCAAGGGGACCTTGTCAATTGTTCTTCATGCCTAGAACTATTAAATGGAGAGATCCATAGTTCTTTATTGAGTTGTACACATAGATGTGACCTAGTCGCGTGTATTAGATCATTAATGAGCAAAAACGGGTTACTTGTATCGATATGCTGAGAATTTGGATGTGGGTAGCCCTCCGAACTATAAGGATAGACTTAGAGCAAGTGTCTCCTTATTTTAGGATCTCCTTGTGCTTAATGCAATCATAGGGATGTTGGTTAGAGAGAGATTCCTATCAATATTCATATGGGATTAGGGTCCAATTACCGAGAAATTAGAGCTGGTCTAGTCTTGAGATCCCTCGGTCTAAATCACCCTTGCTATGCTATTATTGTGCATCCATATATCTTGATGACCCTTCAAGGGAATCCCATCCATAGTCCTCTATATCTCATTGTTGGTCTTGTATTCACTTGTCATGCTTTGTGATTCCTATACTTGTATTTATTTACCTTCTCGCATATATTAGAATAGCTCATCATGTTTGAGGTGTCAGGTTAGATAATAAGTGATGGAGGACTAATAGGAGCTTCTTAGCCCTGTGGAATACGACCCCTATGTCGCATACATGGTATTACTTGGTGATCCCATACACTTACGTGGAAGCAATCATTGTAGCACTTGGAGAGTTTTTGAGTCAAGAATTGGTCTAGGCCATACGAACCCAATGATGCCCGGGATTGACCCTGGGAGTGATACTATAGCATGAAAAGCAATTGTCTAGCTTGATCCATACACCCTCAATGAGGCCGTCATTGACCCCAGGATTGACCCCGAGATTGACCCTAGGATGGCTCGTTTAGGAGGGCATTTGATCTCTTTTCATCCCCTATACGGCCCGTATATGGTCGGGATACATGGGAGGTATAAAAGCACATCTGAGGGGATGAAAAGGGAGCTTCTGGGCAGCCACAACTTTCAGAGAGGATAGAGGAGAATGAATAATTCTTGAAGAAGAACATCCTTGAGGATAGAAAGGTGACCAAGAGCTTGATCTTCAATGGGAGAGACTCACCATCAAGGGAGGAGGAGTCAAGGATCATTCGGCATTCATTTGTCTAGAGGAAGCGCCATTCTACCAACCTGTTCTTCTTCTTCATCATTTGGACTATGGAGTGTCACTTATACATTTGTTTCTTGTTTTTCTTGATCTTGCTATACTTGTTTGAATAATGGCACACTAGACCCCCAAGGCCACCGATGTTGGTGAACCTTAGGGAGGTTCATCATGTATTTTGGTTGCTTTATGTTTAATTGAAATGCTTGGGTTGATTTATGATTTAGCTCATTGTTCTTAATGCCTAGAACTATCGAATGAAGAGATTTGTAGTTCTTTTTTGAGTTGTACACGTAGATGTGACCTAGTCACGTGTATTATATCATTAATGAGCAAAAATGGGTTACTTGTATCGATATGCTGAGAATTTGGATGTGGGTAGCCCTCCGAACTATAAGGATAGACTTAGAGCAAGTGTGTCCTTATTTTAGGATCTCCTTGTGCTTAATGCAATCGTAGGGATGTTGGTTAGAGAGAGATTCCTATCAATATTCATATGGGATTAGGGTCCAAATGCCTAGAAATTGGAGTTTGTCTAGTCTTGAGATCCATCGGTCTAAATCACCCTTGCTATGCTATTATTGTGCGTCTATATATCGTCATGACCCTTCAAGGGAATCCTCGTCCATAGGCCTCTATATCTCATTGTTGGTCTTGTATTCACTTGTCGTGCTTTGTGATTCCTATACTTGTATTTATTTACCTTCTCGCATATATTAGATTAGATCATCATGTTTGAGGTGTCAGGTTAGATAATAAGTGATAGAGAAGTAAGAGAAGCTCCTTAGCCCCATGGAATATGACCCCTGTGTCACACACAGGCTATTACTTGGCGATCCCGTACACTTGCGTGGAAGCAATTAATCACTCCTTCAACAAAATTTTTTTTTTCAAGATCTTTAATGGACTTAGCATGCCCGCATCTTGAAGCATTTGGCTTTGGACCCTAACCTAATCCTTTAATATACCTAGATCGAATACCTAGAACCTCGTCACAAATTTGGTCAACATCAACATTTTGATTCTCATCTAAAGATTTTTCAAATTTTTGTTGCATTGCATACTAAAATCACAACAAAAGTATACTTCAAACTTTCAATAATATAAATAAAAATTTACATAGATATGATAATTAACTCACATAGTTTGCTTCTACTTCTAAAATGGTCCATCCTTTTCCTTCCTTGAGTGCTTTTGTACAATTTAATCCTATAACACTCACATTGTTCCCTAGTTTCATCATCCTTCTTCATCTATTTCATGAAAAAAAAAACGAAAGTGACTATACATAAATTCCATTTCTAAGATTGAAAATTAATTTAGATCAAGCTCAAGACGAACAACAATAAAACAATTGGATCCTTGAGTATGAGTGTTTTAATATACAATTTTCTTACTTTTGATGTTTTGGCCTTTCATTATAAAAGAAAAGTTTAGTAAATTCTTGAAATCAAGTTGGGGGACCCACCAAAAAAAATAATTATTTTTAATTTCTATATGTTAATTTGGCTTCTAATGCTTGACGTAACATTGCTATCTATTTTGTAAATGATAACCCGATGTCTTCGTGATGAGTTGATGAATTGGACAAAAGTTGCATAACTTTGTTGATGTTGACATGGTGCTACAACATAAAGATCTTCATTTTTGAATAATGTTAATTTGATTGTTAATATGTTAGCATATTCATGTCCTCTAAATCATGCACCACCATTTATCAACATCATCATCTTTTCATCATTGGCTAAATAGTATGTTGAAATCAAATGTAGTGAGAAAAAGATGGTTCTAAAATAACAATGGCTATTGTTTGATTAGAGAAGCATGATGTGTGATAGTTGCCAGTAAAATTGAATGTTTGTGTATTATGTTTTGTTTTTCTTTACAACCGTGTAGTTTGGCTAATAGAATTATTGTTAAGTTAAGGATAAGCATGGTTTTGCTTTTAATTCTTAACATGTTTATTTGAAGCTGTGTGTTTCATTTATACATATAAGTATATATGTATGTAATGGATTACTTGAATTGTTTCCCAGCTCTGTCATCCAATTGTTAACAATTAAATTAATATATATAGATATATGTATATGAATTTAATTGTTGATTTTTTTTTAAGGTTCTTTGTTTGTTATTGTAAAAGTTAGTTCACTGTACAACCTTGTTACATATAGTTGACTGAATTGTTGACGACCATTGGCCATTTCATTGGTCAATGACAATGCCCCTTGTGTATGTCCCGCAAGTGCACGGGTTTGTCAAGTAATAAAATCCCAGGTGAGTAGGGAATAAAAATACTTAAATTGTTTCTTAACCAAGTGAAAGATGAATAATGGTTTTGTCAACAAGATGTAATGTAAACAAGAATAAAAGAGACAAGAAAGGGAAGTACAAGTAAAGGGGAGGTAAGGCAATCGATATAAGTGGGGTACTCAGATATTGTTCCACCTAGGATAATCGGTTCAAGTGCAAAACCTCTATTATGCTTCCTAACTAATGCATTAATGAGTCGTGAAGATCCTTCAATACATGGTCCCAAATCTAATGTCAACCATGCCTGACTCTATAGATGTCCTGGAGGAGAAATCGAGCAATCTCAACACCTCGCACTCGTACAGAATCACAATGAGTTCTAGAGATTCCAAGTGATAAATCCTCTTCCTAGATGTAGACCTAATCCTTTGGTCCAGGTGGAAGGTCTCTAGTCACAATTAAGCCCTACGTGCTAAAATCACTTCAACGCTTCACTTTGTTGCCTCTACAACTAAGCCCCAGCGAAAGGTCATCCCTTAGCCCATTCACTCTAATAAGACTGGAAAGAACTCGAGGAAATGGAGGTAGGATAAATCACACTGGAGGGGAAAGGGAACGCATCGCTACCTCTCGACTCACCCTCTCAACCCCCTCCAATCTAGCTTTGTCTAACTCTCATGGTGTGTCACTCACTCACAAGGGTTACCAATAAGAACTCTCAACCCTAGTGTCACTCTAAGGGAGTATTCATTGAATCAAACATTCAAGATTGGAACTCAATAAAAGCATCAATTAATGGAAGAATAATAAAAGGTTTATTGAAACAAATACATCCTAGTGTTTACAAATCCAAGTACTCACTAGGGGGTTTAGCTTTCCATGGACCTAGTTACAATTAACAATGAAATTGAATGTTAAAGCAAGTAATCTATAGAAAACCCACTCGATAGTCATGACGATGGTATTGTGGAGAAGCCTTGACTCTTCCAAAGGTCTTTTGTCCGGCTTAGGATACACAATGCAGGATCAATGCCGACGAAAGCTGTTCTACTAACCTTTTTCCAACTAGAGCATGATGTCGAGGCATAGAACATCTCCAAATCCCTTACCAATATCTCTCTAAACCCTAGCTTCCACCCTCTCTTAAGTTGGGGAAAAGATGGAGAAAAGAATTCTAAAATTGTGGCTGAAATCGTCCTTAAATAGGGTTGGAATCGGGCATCGACATACCCCTTTGGATAATGACCACACGCCCGTGTGGATTCTCTGAACTTTACTTTTTAGACAGGCTGTGAATAGAACCTGCTACAATAACAACCCGAAACACTCCCGAATCCATGCTTTAATCGAGGTAACGTAAACAGGCACACGTTTACGTTATGGATCGCCTTGCTTCTTAAATAAATGGCTTCATTAGTGAAGATCTTGCTATTAATGCACAAGCCAGGATACTCGAATGTGACTACCTTTGTTCCTCTCCAAATCATTGTGCTAACTTGAATACAATGCAATTGGCATACATTCTTACATCTTGAACCCGACTTATGACTTCGCGTTTGAACCTTCTTGAGATTTACTCCAAATAGTGCATTCATGGCCTACATTGGCTTCTTTCTTTAACATTCGGCTTCACAACCCTATACGCATGAAAGTAACATAAATGCCCACATATTAGCGCTAAAACCCGATAAAAGTAATGCTCATCATAAGGAAAAAAATACTTCAGATTCTTATCACACAAGCACTTATCATTCAAGAATAACGGCCTCTAACATTTTGACTTGGGTCAATGAGGATAAACAAATGAGCTATGAATTTTGACTTCGAACATCGAGTTTAAACAAATGAATTCTAATGTTCTGTTTTGCCATTAGTTATTTGGGGGACTTATATATTGTTCATTTGAAAAATTATATATGTTTGAAATTTTCTAATTTATGGGTGTTATTCTGGTATTTATTGTACAATGTCACACACTTGTATGTTTTGAAATCTTTGAACTATATGTGATCCCGATATTTTTAGTGCTGGGTTGTCAAGCTCATTCAGTTGTTTTTTCTCTTTCAACTTAGGAATAGAGTTGGATGGTGGACAGCTTTGCCATGTAGTTGAGTAAGCTGCCGCCTCGTTGTTAGCAAGTTAATAACTCCCCTTCATTGTGGACTTGGATCTTATCAATGTTTAGTTGTTTTTGTCACACATTGTTATTTGTTGTTGTTTTTCAAACATTGTAGCCTTTCTTTAATTTTGAAATATAGTACTTATGTTAGATGTTTATCATTAATGTGAGATAGGTACTGAGGTCTTATGTGCCTACTTGGTACGTCTGATAAACGCCTAAATATATGTATTTTATGCATATATGTTTTACTATTCTTGTATTAATTGATGAATTAGTGCCGTTTTTGTGGTTTAATTGGTTTTATTCATATTATAGGCCTTAAAAAATCCTAAGTGAGCTCGATGACGCAATTGAAGATGAAATCAACACCAAAAATGACGTTTTAGAGCTATATACTGTAGCAATATTGTAGCAGGTACTGTAGCATGAAAGAGTTAAAAAATTGCTAAGTCTCGAGTTTTATTGATGAGCATTCTAAGGCTGTGAAGATGCCCCTGAACCAGCTGAAGAATGTGCAGCATTGTAGCAGTTTACTATGGGATTTCCATGTAGCACCTTATTGAAATTTCGGCAGAAATCCTAACGCTCTCATGAGCTTCTTCACTCCCGTGAACCAGACAATGAAGCAAGCTTGAGAAAGGTTTTAAAAGAGGTTTTAGGACTTTTTAGTCTATTCATTATCCCTCTGTTGACCTCATCACTCCCCCCAACTGTTGATCTGAGTTAAAAGATGGCAATTGAAGGCATTTTTGAAGCATAATCTACCAAGATCCACCCTTGATCAAACTTGTAGAAGCTTGGGGATGACTATTGAAGTGGCCCCCGATCGCGGCCCATGTGGAAGCTTTACATATGATCCAAAGCATCATTAGGTTTCTAATCTTTGAGGGAGTCTTACTTATGATTTTTTTAGTTCTTTTCATCATTTTGAACTTGGTATTTTCTTGTATGGTTGGCTAAACCCCAAGGTTACCAGATGGCGGTGAACCTATTGCATGTATAAACATTTACTATAGTTTGAATGCATGTGGTTTGATTTTGTGATTCAAGCTTTGTGGTCTTTGATGAGTTGGATTGCATGAGAACTCCGTGGATTGACTCCAAGGATGTACTTGGATACGGGGGATGTGCCCTTGTATTGGACTCACTTAGTTTGAAAGGGATCCATGTACAAATAGACCGAGGGATTCGTGTATTTTTTACCGCTCCAACCATTAGGAATGAGCCTAGACGTGTGTTTGACCCTAATTAGAGATTTCCCTATACTCAATGCAATCATATGAGGATTTGGTCAGAAGAAATTATGAACAAATACTCAAATGGGATTAGTGGTAATCGCAAAGGGATTCAGGATTACCTATTTTTGGAATCTCTTTGTCTAAAACCACCACTGCCTTGTAAACTTAGCATTCTCTAACCATTAGTATCCTTGAGGGGACCCACATACGTGACTGCCCTTTTCCCTAGATTTCCCATTTTTTTATCCCGGCATGTTTGCATTCTTCTCTAGTAGCTTTTATTTACTTTCATTAGTTTAGAACACTTACACTCCATTTTGTAGGTTAAAAAACCAGTAAAGAGGAATTAAGGGTAGCTCCTTGGCCCCGTGGAATATTGACAAAACGCCTTTTGCATATGCGCCGCAAGTGCACGAGTTTATCAAAGTAATAATACTGTAGTGAGTAGGTAGTCGTATCCACAGGGAATAGTGATCAGAAACACAAGGATTGCTATTTAACTAAAGTGAAGATGGATCGATAGTAGTGTTAACAATATCAATAGTAAATGAAACAAAAAGAACAAGAACAGAGACGCTATAAAAAAAGACAGGAAAGACAATCAATAGAAAATGGGGCACCCGGACATATCTCCTCCTAGGACTATTGCCTCAAGTGTAAAACCAACTGTTATTACTCCTAACTGAAGCTTAATGAGTCATGGAAATCCTAAAATACACGGTGGCAAACCTAAGGTCAACCGTGACTAACCCTACACTATGTCCTAGCGGAGAAATTGGTCAGTGCCAACACGTCATACTCTGCAATGTTGCTTGAAGCTTTAGGGACTCCAAGTGATAAACCCTATTTGATAAACTCCTAAATGTATGTATTTTATACGTATTAATCTTGTATTACTTGTGTATATTTTATTGAATTGATGCCCGTTTAAGTGTAATTTGGTTATTTCGGTGTTGCAGATCTTAAAAGAGCCGAACGAAGCTCAAAAATGCAAATGGGATGAATTCGACACAAAAAACGGTATTTTGGGGGTTCCAGCACTGTAGCGCTAATGTAGCAGGTCAATATTCATGCTGCGGGCATTTGGCTGTGAGCTTCACGGGCTCAATGTGCCCACATGGGTGCCCGTGAGGTTTGCTGGAATTTCACAACCGTAGGTACAGTAGTAGAAACACTGCAGCAGAGGACTGTAGTGGAATCACTGTAGCTGAGTACTGTAGCACCGACACATTTTCTTGGCGAAACGCCAGTGAGCTTCACGGGCTCCATGCGCCCGCATGGAGCCCGTATGGACCTGACGGGATATAAAAGGAGGCTGATTTTCTCGGGCAAGTGGGGGAGCATCTTGAGGGGCAGTTTTCTCTTGGGCCTCTTAGGCCGCCGCCCCACACTTCCCGCCGGCGATCTACTACGCAAGACTTCACCAAGAGGGAGGCAAGTTTGGAGGAGAAGATTGGGAGAATATCCTAGGCATCCAAGGCATCATTTGAGGGGAGATCTCTTCAAATCTTCAAGATCTTCACCATCCAAGGGGATCTAAAGCTAGAGGGAGTAGTTCTTACTTCTTTTCTTGTTTATTTGTTCCTTGGACTTGTATGAGTGGTCCTCTATCATGAGGCACTAACTTATTTGTGATTTATATATGATGAACTCTAGGGTTGATTGTTTGTAATTTGGATGATCATCTTTATTGATGCTTTGTTAGATGTTGTATTTCTTTTATGGAATCTTGTAGTTTGTAGTTCAACCTTGTGTACTTTGATGTGTTGATTTGCATGAGAACTCTGTATTTCAACTTCTAGGTTGTACTTGGTTACGTGACCATCGTCCTTGTACTAGACGCACTTAGCTTGGAAGGGATCCATATACAGATACACCGTGACCATCCGGTATTTTGTACCCCTCCAGCAATTAGGGTTGGACCTAGTTTGAGTATCGACTCTGATTAGTGATTTCCCTGAGTGTAATGCAATCATACGAGGATTTGGGCGGAAGCGATTCTGACCCAATACTTGTATGGGATTAGGGTTCAATTGTCGTGACCATCGGGTTGAGCTAATTCAGGATTCTCTTGGCCCAACTACCATCTCGCATTTCATCCTAAATTCAGGATCTAATGACAACCCTAGGGGGATTCGTTGTCAAAATCACTCCCTTCACTGTTTGATTCTCCCTTGAGTTCGTATTGTGTGTAGTAGTACCCCGGATTTCATTGTAGTTAATTCTTTCTCTTTTTATAATTACTATTCATCTTTCAGAGTGTTAGGCTAGGAAATAGATGAAAGGGAAGTAATAGTAGCTCCTTGGGCCCAGGGAATACGACCCTCTCGTGCTCGCACGAGAGGTATTACTTGGCGACTCCGTGCACTTGTGGATCTCGCACCAAGTTTTTGGCACCGTTGCCGGGGACCACAAGGAATACTAGGAAAACCTGTAGTCTATTGCTCTAGTCATTTATCTTTGTTGTTGTAAATATCTATCTTTGTAAATATTTATTTTGTTTCTTTTATCTTTTCTTTGATAGCTTACTATTGTTAGTTTTATTCTTTTTATTACACAGGGCCATGGACTTCGAAGAAAAATTGTTGGCGGCCAAAATGTTTGCGCTTGAAAATGAGATGGAAGAATTAAGTGCCGTGAGAGCACACCGAAGCGATCCGGCCATGGATTTTCAAGAAAGATTATTGGCCGCTAAAATGCATGCACTTGGAAAGCAAATGGAAGAATTGGATGCCAAGAGAGTAAGCCATAGCAATCAGTACACTGATGTTTATAATCCATATTGGGGAGGACACCCGCACTTTTCGGCACATGATCATACTCAACAACGGGAGTACCCTCACCAGGGATTGCTGCAAGAATCCTCCTTTCAAGAACCATGGCATTATCATCCTCCAATTATTCATACTAAGCAACTTAATGAATGGGGATTCAATACGCAAGATGTGTTCGCAAGATTCATGATGCAAACTGATGCTGAATTTAAAGCCATGGATACTGCACCTTTTAATGCCCCACAATCTTTTCAAAGTATGGTGAACAGGATTGCTGAGTCTTCTAACATATCGACCGAGTTACCACAAACTATAGATGCCCTATTTGAAAATAGTACAATGAATGAAGAGAAAAACAGTGAAATTGAGGTGGAAACCGATACTGAGGTGTTGGAGGTTGAAGAAGCAAGTGATGTAGCATCAATACCTTTTGAGCAAATGGTAGAAGTTCCACCTCAATGGGAAATTGAAGAAGAAAAGGGGGAGGTTGGCATCATGGCTAAGGAAACATGTGAGGAAGTAGAAGAAACTCCATCGACCACATTTGAAGATGCTACTTGCCTCAACATAGATTTTTCCATCCATCCATCAATTTTAGTCAAGTGCAAAAACAAAATTACGGGAATTGTATTCAAAGATGTGGGTACTAAGCTAAGATCATCATTGAACCCACCAATGCTGGGCATCGACAATTCCCAACCAAAGATTTTTCCTTGGAGGCCGAAGCAAACTTTGTGGGCCATTGAAGTTCATCACAACAGGTTTGAGAGAAAAATTATGGATAGGATGTTGATGCCTCCAATTAATCCACCTATGCAAAGCTTGACAAGTTCTCAACCAAACTTGTTCCCTTGGAGGCCCAAACAACACTTGTGGGTAGTTCAAGGCAATTTGACATTGGTCGAGGAAGAAAATTTGGGTAGGAGGTTGAAACCGTCCAAGGACCCACCCATACCAACTTTGAATAATTCTCGACCGAACCTTTTTCCATGGAGGCCCAAGCAACTTTGTGGTGGGCTACTCAAAGGAATTCTTGCCGGGACCACAAAAGAAGTGGGGAGGATACTTAAGCCGTCTAAGGAGCCGCCCAAGTTTAAATTGCACAACTCCCAGCCCAAGCTTTTTCCATGGAGGCCAAAAGGTAACTTATGCTTGGCTTTCAACTTGACACCATCCCGGAAGGTACTTTTCATTTTATTCGGTAGTTCTTATGCCAATTCTAGCCGGGATGAACATACTGTCTTCAAGCCTCCCTAAGGTAAGAAAGAGGTACGTCGAGCTAATGACGTAAAACAAGCGCTTCTTGGGAGGCAACCCAAGTTTCAAATTATTCATGTTTCATTTTTCGTATTTTACATGTTTGTTGAGTTTATTCATAAAGCTTGTGTTTGTGTTGTGTTTGTATTTTTATTTGTTTGAATGATCCATGCTTGTCTTATATTTGTGAATCTTATCTAGTGCTTTGACATTGTTTGGTTGTTTTTCAATGCATATTTTGGTGTTATAGATGTTATAAATTAGTTTTGTTCTAAGTTACATGGGAGCCCATGCCAAAATTTTGTTTTTCCAGGCCCATACGGGCTGTATACGGCCCATATGGACCATTTTTATGCTCCCCAGGGGCCTCAAGGATGCCATGCACCCGTGAGGCAGCCCTTGAGGCTTATTGCCTCAAGGGCTAGAAAAGGACAGAAACCCTCACGGGCTCCATGCGCTCGCATGGAGCCCGTATGGCTTGCGGGCTGGAATTTCCAGCCTTAAGTAGCCACCTTTCTCTCCCTTGTTCTCACTCATTTTTCATCCGTTTTCTTTCATTTTTTTCACCATTTTTCTTCATTTTTCTTCCTCTTCACTCCTCTCCTACCTATTCCAACTTAGATCTTGTGGATTAATTGAAGTTTTACCATCTATCTCACCAATCTTCATCGATTCAAGCTTTGAAGCCCTAGTTTTTTTGTTTTTGGAGCAACCTTGCCTCTTCTTCTTGATTGTGCATGCTTATCTTACTTTTGAACCATGAAGAATGTTGTATGGTTGTTTTGATCCTTGATTTATTTAAAATTTTTATCCATGGTTTGTAAATTTTTTTGGGCTTCAAAGCCCTGGGGAAATTCTTGCAAAAATTTCAGTCCGTGCTACAAGAACTTTTTGAATGTTGCTTATCTTGAATTTGTTTGACACTTGTAGCATCCTTGAACCCCTACAAACACTTGCACTAGAGCGATTTAGACATCATGATATTGATTGAACAAAGAACTTGCATGGACTTTTGTTTTCATAGTTTTTAGAGTTTTTGTTTGTGTGTGCTCCCTACATATTCATTGGTGAGATGAACTATGTTTTTTTTTTAACATTTACAGGACTCGAGATATGAGCTTCATTCTCACCACCCCTCAAGAATTGAACCTACCCCTTGTTCATGCATGTATTGCACAATCTTCATCAACAAAATGGGGCAGTCTCTTTAGCCTTCCCTTTCATGCTTCATTTAATTATTATGAATTCTACACCATGTTCTGCTAATTAGTATACATTGAGGGCAATGTCCGATTCTAGGTGTGGGGATGGGTTATTTGCATGCTTACTTCACTAGTGATAGCTATGATTTATTGTTAAGAACCTCCTGGCTTGAATGAATGATAGTAATGAGTTGTAGTGTTATTTGTGCTATAAGAAAGTCATGTTTTCTCTCTAGGGCTTTCTTCACAACTTTGACACAGAATTTCAACCTTGTTTGCCCTAGCTAACCCACTGCTTTGATTTAAAGTGTTAGAGTGGTAAATTCATCACTCAATGGTCTTTTAAAAGCTTTTGGTTTTTTTGTTCATTTTGCTTTATCCCTAAGTGAAGTTTTGCATGAAAGTGCTCAGGAGACATGTATATACTTGTTATCTTAAAAAATAAAAAATAAATAAAAAAATAAAAAAATGAAAAATTGAAAAATGAAAAAATGAGTCTATGTCAGTATTCCTCTGCTAATTTAGCATGAATGCGTCTATGTAGACTGTAATCAAGTAGGTTGGGTGGCTCTTGTTCCTAATCAGCATGTGCATCCTTCTAAAAGATTATAAGATATTTTGTACAGTCTACGTTAGGCGGACTTGGGAAAAAAAATTGAAAATGAAAAAAAAAAAGAAAAAAAAAAGAAAAAAAATGCTTATTCTCTTGGACTCTATCATGCATTCACTTAGAAGCTAGAGTATGGACTGTAGACCAAAAGACTTTTGACTTTCCATTGAGGGTGTCTTTAAAATTTTAACACCGGTAATCATTGAATGTGGCGTGAATAGGGAGAGCGAGGGAAGAAGTGTGCACACACTCACGAGGAAAGCACTCTAGAGGACTCATGACTATCTCTACTGAGTTGGTTATTGTGCAACTCATTTTCTTGATTTCATTTCATCTGTGCTTGTGGGGTTCTTCACTATTTGAGCTTGAGGTCCTACATTTAGCCGTTTATCTTCTTGCCCCTATTCTTTCATGTGTGTTTGCTTGAGGACAAGCAAACGCTTACGTGTGGGGATGTCTGATAAATGCCTAAATATGCGTATTTTATACGTATTAATCTTGTATTACTTGTGTATATTTTAATGAATTGATGCCCGTTTAAGTGTAATTTGGTTATTTTGGTGTTGCAGATCTTAAAAAGAGCCGAACGAAGCTCAAAAAAATGCAAATTGATGAATTCGACACCAAAAAAACGAGATTTTTTTTGGGGTTCCAAAGACCGTAGCATTAATGTAGCAGGGGTCACTATTCATGCCGCGGGCATTCGGGCTCGTGAGTTTCACGGGCTCGACACGGTCAAGATGGGTGCTTGTGAGGTTTGCTGGAATTTCACAAACCTCGGTACTGTAGTAGAAACGGCAGTGAGCTTCACGGGCTCCATGCGCCCGCATGGAGCCCGTATGGACCTAACAGGATATAAATGGAGGCTGATTTTCTAGGGCAAGGGGGGAGCATCTGGAGGGGCAGTTTTCTCTTGGGCCTCTTAGGCCTCCGCCCCACACTTCCCGCCGGCGATCTACTACGCAAGACTTCACCAAGAGGGAGGCAAGCTTTGGAGGAGAAGATTGGGAGAAGATCCTAGGCATCCAAGGCATCATTTGAGGGGAGATCTCTTCAAATCTTCAAGATCTTCACCATCCAAGGGGATCTAAAGCTAGAGGGAGTAGTTCTTACTTCTTTTCTTGTTTATTTGTTCCTTGGACTTGTATGAGTGGTCCTCTATCATGAGGCACTAACTTATTTGTGATTTATATATGATGAACTCTAGGGTTGATTGTTTGTTATTTGGATGATCATCTTTATTGATGCTTTGTTAGATGTTGTATTTCTTTTATGGAATCTTGTAGTTTGTGGTTCAACCTTGTGTACTTTGATGTGTTGATTTGCATGAGAACTCTGTATTTCAACTTCTAGATTGTACTTGGTTGCGTGACCATCGTCCTTGTACTAGACGCACTTAGCTTGGAAGGGATCCATATACAGATACACCGTGACCATCCGGTATTTTGTACCCCTCCAGCAATTAGGGTTGGACCTAGTTTGAGTATCGACCCTGATTAGTGATTTCCCTGAGTGTAATGCAATCATACGAGGATTTGGGCGGAAGCGATCTGACCCAATACTTGTATGGGATTAGGGTTCAATTGTCGTGACCATCGGGTTTAGCTAATTCAGGATTCTCTTGGCCCAACTACCATCTCGCATTTCATCCTAAATTCAGGATCTAATGACAACCCTAGGGATTCGTTGTCCAAATCACTCCCTTCACTGTTTGATTCTCCCTTGAGTTCGTATTGTGTGTAGTAGTACCCCGGATTTCATTGTAGTTAATTCTTTCTCTTTTTATAATTACTATTCATCTTTCAGAGTGTTAGGCTAGGAAATAGACGAAAGGGAAGTAATAGTAGCTCCTTGGGCCAGGGAATACGACCCTCTCGTGCTCGCACGAGAGGTATTACTTGGCGACTCCGTGCACTTGTGGATCTCGCACCAAGTTTTTGGCACCGTTGCCGGGGACCACAAGGAATACTAGGAAAACCTGTAGTCTATTGCTCTAGTCATTTATCTTTGTTGTTGTAAATATCTATCTTTGTAAATATTTATTTTGTTTCTTTTATCTTTTCTTTGATAGCTTACTATTGTTAGTTTTATTCTTTTTATTACACAGGGCCATGGACTTCGAAGAAAAATTGTTGGCGGCCAAAATGTTTGCGCTTGAAAATGAGATGGAAGAATTAAGTGCCGTGAGAGCACACCGAAGCGATCCGGCCATGGATTTTCAAGAAAGATTATTGGCCGCTAAAATGCATGCACTTGTAAAGCAAATGGAAGAATTGAATGCCAAGAGAGTAAGCCATAGCAATCAGTACACTGATGTTTATAATCCATATTGGGGAGGACACCCGCACTTTTCGGCACATGATCATACTCAACAACGGGAGTACCCTCACCAGGGATTGCTGCAAGAATCCTCCTTTCAAGAACCATGGCATTATCATCCTCCAATTATTCATACTAAGCAACTTAATGAATGGGGATTCAATACGCAAGATGTGTTCGCAAGATTCATGATGCAAACTGATGCTGAATTTAAAGCCATGGATACTGCACCTTTTAATGCCCCACAATCTTTTCAAAGTATGGTGAACAGGATTGCTGAGTCTTCTAACATATCGACCGAGTTACCACAAACTATAGATGGCCTATTTGAAAATAGTACAATGAATGAAGAGAAAAACAGTGAAATTGAGGTGGAAACCGATACTGAGGTGTTGGAGGTTGAAGAAGCAAGTGATGTAGCATCAATACCTTTTGAGCAAATGGTAGAAGTTCCACCTCAATGGGAAATTGAAGAAGAAAAGGGGGAGGTTGGCATCATGGCTAAGGAAACATGTGAGGAAGTAGAAGAAACTCCATCGACCACATTTGAAGATGCTACTTGCCTCAACATAGATTTTTCCATCCATCCATCAATTTTAGTCAAGTGCAAAAACAAAATTACGGGAATTGTATTCAAAGATGTGGGTACTAAGCTAAGATCATCATTGAACCCACCAATGCTGGGCATCGACAATTCCCAACCAAAGATTTTTTTTCCTTGGAGGTCAAGCAAACTTTGTGGGCCATTGAAGTTCATCACAACAGTTTGAGAGAAAAATTATGGATAGGATGTTGATGCCTCCAATTAATCCACCTATGCAAAGCTTGACAAGTTCTCAACCAAACTTGTTCCCTTTGGAGGCCCAAACAACACTTGTGGGTAGTTCAAGGCAATTTGACATTGGTCGAGGAAGAAAAATTTGGGTAGGAGGTTGAAACCGTCCCAAGGACCCACCCATACCAACTTTGAATAATTCTCGACCGAACCTTTTTTTCCATGGAGGCCCAAGCAACTTTGTGGTGGGCTACTCAAAGGAATTCTTGCCGGGACCACAAAAAGAAGTGGGAGGATACTTAAGCCGCCTAAGGAGCCGCCCAAGTTTAAATTGCACAACTCCCAGCCCCAAGCTTTTTTTCCATGGAGGCCAAAAGGTAACTTATGCTTGGCTTTCAACTTGACACCATCCCGGAAGGTACTTTTCATTTTATTCGGTAGTTCTTATGCCAATTCTAGCCGGGATGAACATACTGTCTTCAAGCCTCCCTAAGGTAAGAAAGAGGTACGTCGAGCTAATGACGTAAAACAAGCGCTTCTTGGGAGGCAACCCAAGTTTCAAATTATTCATGTTTCATTTTTCGTATTTTACATGTTTGTTGAGTTTATTCATAAAGCTTGTGTTTGTGTTGTGTTTGTATTTTTATTTGTTTGAATGATCCATGCTTGTCTTATATTTGTGAATCTTATCTAGTGCTTTGACATTGTTTGGTTGTTTTTCAATGCATATTTTGGTGTTATAGATGTTATAAATTAGTTTTGTTCTAAGTTACATGGGAGCCCATGCCAAAATTTTGTTTTTCCAGGCCCATACGGGCTGTATACGGCCCATATGGACCATTTTTATGCTCCCCAGGGGCCTCAAGGATGCCATGCACCCGTGAGGCAGCCTTGAGGCTTACTGCCTCAAGGGCTAGAAAAGGACAGAAACCCTCACGGGCTCCATGCGCTCGCATGGAGCCCGTATGGCTTGCGGGCTGGAATTTCCAGCCTTAAGTAGCCACCTTTCTCTCCCTTGTTCTCACTCATTTTTCATCCGTTTTCTTTCATTTTTTCACCATTTTTCTTCATTTTTTTTCCTCTTCACTCCCCTCCTACCTATTCCAACTTAGATCTTGTGGATTAATTGAAGTTTTACCATCTATCTCACCAATCTTCATCGATTCAAGCTTTGAAGCCCTAGTTTTTGTTTTGGAGCAACCTTGCCTCTTCTTCTTGATTGTGCATGCTTATCTTACTTTGAACCATGAATAATGTTGTATGGTTGTTTGATCCTTGATTTATTTAAATTTTTATCCATGGTTTGTAAATTTTTGGGCTTCAAAGCCTTGGGGAAATTCTTGCAAAATTTCAGTCCGTGCTACAGTAACTTTTGAATGTTGCTTATCTTGAATTTGTTTGACACTTGTAGCATCCTTGAACCCCTACAAACACTTGCACTAGAGCGATTTAGACATCATGATATTGATTGAACAAAGAACTTGCATGGACTTTTGTTTTCATAGTTTTTAGAGTTTTTGTTTGTGTGTGCTCCCTACATATTCATTGGTGAGATGAACTATGTTTTTTTTTAACATTTACAGGACTCGAGATATGAGCTTCATTCTCACCACCCCTCAAGAATTGAACCTACCCCTTGTTCATGCATGTATTGCACAATCTTCATCAACAAAATGGGGCAGTCTCTTTAACCTTCCCTTTCATGCTTCATTTAATTATTATGAATTCTACACCATGTTCTGCTAATTAGTGTACATTGAGGGCAATGTCCGATTCTAGGTGTGGGGATGGGTTATTTGCATGCTTACTTCACTAGTGATAGCTATGATTTATTGTTCAGAACCTCCTGGCTTGAATGAATGATAGTAATGAGTTGTAGTGTTATTTGTGCTATAAGGAAGTCATGTTTTCTCTCTAGGGCTTTCTTCACAACTTTGACACAGAACTTCTACCTTGTTTGCCCTAGCTAACCCACTGCTTTGATTTAAAGTGTTAGAGTGGTAAATTCAACACTCAATGGTCTTTTAAGAGCTTTTGGTTCTTTTGTTCATTTTGCTTTATCCCCTAGGTGAAGTTTTGCATGAAAGTGCTCAGGAGACATGTATATACTTGTTATCTTAAAAAATAAAAAATAAATAAAAAAATAAAAAAATAAAAAATTGAAAAATGAAAAAATGAGTCTATGTCGGTATTCCTCTGCTAATTTAGCATGAATGCGTCTATGTAGACTGTAATCAAGTAGGTTGGGTGGCTCTTGTGCCTAATCAGCATGTGCATCCTTCTAAAAGATTATAAGATATTTTGTACAGTCTACGTTAGGCGGACTTGGGAAAAAAAAATTGAAAATGAAAAAAAAATGAAAAAAAAAAAAGAAAAAAAAATGCTTATTCTCTTGGACTCTATCATGCATTCACTTAGAAGCTAGAGTATTGACTGTAGACCAAAAGACTTTTGACTTTCCATTGAGGGTGTCTTTAAAATTTTAACACCGGTAATCATTGAATGTGGCATGAATAGGGAGAGCGAGGGAAGAAGTGTGCACACACTCACGAGGAAATCACTCTAGAGGACTCATGACTATCTCTACTGAGTTGGTTATTGTGCAACTCATTTTCTTGATTTCATTTCATCTGTGCTTGTGGGGTTCTTCACTATTTGAGCTTGAGGTCGTACATTTAGCCGTTTATCTTCTTGCCCCTATTCTTTCATGTGTGTTTGCTTGAGGACAAGCAAACGCTTAGGTGTGGGGATGTCTGATAAACGCCTAAATATGCGTATTTTATACGTATTAATCTTGTATTACTTGTGTATATTTTAATTAATTGATGCCCGTTTAAGTGTAATTTGGTTATTTTGGTGTTGCAGATCTTAAAAGAGCCGAATGAAGCTCAAAAATGCAAATTGGATGAATTCGACACCAAAAACAGTATTTTTTGGGGTTCCAGCACTGTAGCATTAATGTAGCAGGGTCACTATTCATGCTGCGGGCATTCGGCTGTGAGTTTCACGGGCTCGATACGGCCGCATGGGTGCTTGTGAGGTTTGCTGGAATTTCACAACCCTCGGTACTGTAGTAGAAACGGCAGTGAGCTTCACGGGCTCCATGCGCCCGCATGGAGCCCGTATGGACCTGACAGGATATAAAAGGAGGCTGATTTTTTAGGGCAAGGGGGGGAGCTTTTGGAGGGGCAGTTTTCTCTTGGGCCTCTTAGGCCGCCGCCCCACTCTTCCCGCCGGCGATCTACTACGCAAGACTTCACCAAGAGGGAGGCAAGCTTTGGAGGAGAAGATTGGGAGAAGATCCTAGGCATCTAATGCATCATTTGAGGGGAGATCTCTTCAAATCTTCAAGATCTTCACCATCCAAGGGGATCTAAAGCTAGAGGGAGTAGTTCTTACTTCTTTTCTTGTTTATTTGTTCCTTGGACTTGTATGAGTGGTCCTCTATCATGAGGCACTAACTTATTTGTGATTTGGATATGATGAACTCTAGGGTTGATTGTTTGTAATTTGGATGATCATATTTATTGATGCTTTGTTAGATATTGTGTTTCTTTTATGGAATCTTGCAGTTTGTGGTTCAAGCCTTGTGTACTTTGATGTGTTGATTTACATGAGAACTCTGTATTTCAACTTCTAGGTTGTACTTGGTTGCGTGACCATCGCCCTTGTACTAGACGCACTTGGCTTGGAAGGGATCCATGTACAGATACACCATGACCATCGGGTATTTTGTACCCCTCCAGCAATTAGGGTTGGACCTAGTTTGAGTATCGACCCTGATTAGTGATTTCCCTGAGTGTAATGCAATCATACGAGGATTTGGGCGGAAGCGATTCTGACCCAATACTTGTATGGGATTAGGGTTCAATTGTCGTGACCATCGGGTTGAGCTAATTTAGGATTCTCTTGGCCCAACTACCATCTCGCATTTCATACTAAATTCAGGATCTAATGATAACCCTAGGGGGATTCGTTGTCCAAATCACTCCCTTCACTGTTTGATTCTCCCTTGAGTTCGTATTGTGTGTAGTAGTACCCCAGATTTCATTGTAGTTAATTCTTTCTCTTTTTATAATTACTATTATTCTTTCAGAGTGTTAGGCTAGGAAATAGACGAAAGGGAAGTAATAGTAGCTCCTT
>NC_052482.1:12561439-12730155 GCF_009730915.1 Dioscorea cayenensis subsp. rotundata
TTAGCAGACTATAATGGTACAAAAGAAATGATTTTAGTACATAAATGCATAGAAAATAAAATGTTTTGGCCTCGAGAATCACACGAATTGTACATGACTAGTCAGCCCAGCGAGGGACGGGCAGATTGTCTGTCATGGAGGCAGAAACATTTTTACATTAGACATAATATAAGAAAAGCGACTGTTGATAGGTGACATCGTTCTTTCTCCATTGGCATCCGGCATGTTGATGTGCACCTCCTTCGTAGACGCATCTCCACAACATAAGGGCCTCAATTTGCTTTGAATTTTCGGCCTTTTGGTGGCTGGTGATGATGGGTCCTCTGCAGGGACAAGGGTCATCTCCTAGTGGTAAGAGTCCCGAAAACGAGCCATCTTGTTGTATGTCTTGAGTTTACATTTGTGCTTTGTAGACTTCTGAGGATTTGTTGCACTCTAATCTTTTTCATCAAGAGAGTCCAACTCCATCCAAGCAGAGCTGAGCATTATCTTCATTCAGAAATTTCATTTTGCAATGCCATTTCTGAGGAGGGTATCTGAGTTTCGAGAAGGTAAACCGCATCGATTCCAAACACCAAAGGAAATATGGCGTGCGGCTGTGTCGGAGTCCTATAGGTGCTGCGATATGCTACGAGCATCTCCTGGAGTCTTTCATGCGATCTTTTCTTGTTTTTGAGACTAACTGCTTTCTTCAACAGACTTTTGAGAGGGTTTTATTGAATGCTTCTAAGCATATCCAGACGCTCTCAGCGTTATAGATGAGAGCTACCATGTCTCCAATCTATTTTATGGATGCTGCAACCTCCGAGACCTTGAAGTTTCAAAGCGCAGTTGTCTGAAAATAATTCTTCTTGGAGTTCCAAAATCTATGAGCAGATGTTTTCCCTGGAAGAATTTGATGATATTCTCTGTCTTGACTTCCTCTAAAGTGGGATTGCTACCTGCCCATCCGGAGAAATAATCATACGTGTGACCAATATGAATCGACGCTCCAAAAGATGACGATGGTTCAATAGGGCCGATTACGATCATTCCCCATATTTTCAAAGGAACATGAAGAGGCTGTGAGGTGGGAAGGATTTGGATGTCGATGAATAAAAGTCTCCCACGTATCGCGACATGATGACATTTTCTAGCATAGATGCACGCGATCTCCGACCATGCTGGTTGGGCCGCATAATACCCCAGCGCTGATCTTGGAGATCAGCATCTTGTCCGGATTGGTGCATACCAGCATCCCGGAATGTACCTCATGTATAACTTCTTGGGCTTCTTCACATGAGTGCACCGCTAGAGCAGCTTGATCATAGGACCTTGCGGTATAATATATCATCGAGGAGGGTGAATCTTAGGCCTCTTACGCTTTATCGCAAGACCTTTTATTTATCCCTCAGTGAGTTTATCCTTATGCCTCAAATATTCCATAAAGCGGTTGTCTCAATCTTCCTTTTGCATCTCGAGAGTGAAGACTTCCGCATCGCTCTCTAACACTTTCCTCTTTGACTCTACTGAGCTGATCGTACTACCGGGTCTTCTATTTTTATAGTTATGCAGTTTCTTCAGCACTTTGGATTCCCCGGTCCTTTGCTACTTTCGCCAAAGAATCAAACTTTCTCCATTTTCGATCTTGAAACCCTCCTCAATTGTACTTGGGGATTTTTCTTCATCGATTTTTGACATTCTTATAATATTTAAACGAAGTTCAGTTTGTATATCTTTTAGTCTCCTTCGACTTGCTTGATAATGAGTTGTGAGTCTCCAAATAATGTGTATCTTGGATTCCCATTTTAATTACTCAATCCCAAAACCCAGACTATGAGAGCTTCTATATTACGCCTCATTATTTGTGCATGGCTCCGGAGGGAGAGAGTATAGTCGCCACCTTTTGCTTCTTCCACTATTAATGTCTCTTCATCGAGAGTTCAAGATTAAGTGGTAGAATCATTAGGGAGAGGATGTCTTTGCTAGGAAGTATCTTCACCGCTCTGTCCTGATTGCCTTTATGTGGAGTATACGTTATATCAAATTGTATCAGAATCAATGCCCATTTTGCTAGTCTTCTTGTAAGCAACGGCCTCATCATAAGGTATTTGAGTGGGTCTATTTTTGATATGAGTATTACTTTATGCGCTAGCAAGTAGTGTCTCAACTTCTTGACTTTAAACACCAAAAAGCTGAGCAATGCTCTTTCAGTCTGGTGTATATTTACTCTCGGCTCCTACCAACATCCTGCTAAGGTAATATAACACATTTTCTTTGCCTTCCTCATTATTCTGAGCTAACATAGCCCCCAAAGACCCTTCTAATGCGCCCGTATATAAGATCAGAGGCTTTCCATAAATCGGGATGCTAGCACCAGTGGATTCAACAAGTCTTCGTTTAATGTCATGAAAGCTCTCTCGACATTCATAATCCCATTTTGAAAGGAGCATTTTGCTTGACTAGTTTAGATGAGGGGCTTTGCAACTTCGAGAGGTTGGAGATAAATCTCTGAGTATAGGCTAAAGCGCCTGGAAGGCGCGCTGCCTTCAGTCTCAAGAGAGGTGGCATTTCCAGGATTGTCTTTATCTTGGAGGGATATATCTCTATTCCCCTGTGCCTTATGATGAAGCCTAGGAATTTCCCAGAGAGGACTCCAGCACACTTCCGATTCATTTTCAACTTCTGTATTGATCCAGAAGGCGTGTAAAAATTGTCCTCGAAATCATTAAGATGCTTTGTCTTTGGAATTTGTTTTAACCACAAGATCGTCTACATAGCATCTGACAACTTTGTGAATCAAATCATCAAATATTCTAGTCATAGCTCTTTGATATAGTCGCTCTGCATTCTTCAATCCGAACGACGATTACCCTATAGCAATAGATGCCCATGGGTGTTCCGAGAAAGCGATATTCTTTTGATCCGCTGGATGCATTTTAATTTGATTATATCCATAATATCCATCCATAAAGGAGAACATCTCGTACCCTGAGGTGTTGTCGATCATGAGCTCGATAACTGGGAGGGGAAAAATCATCCTTGGGACACGCCTTATTCAGGGTCCCCGAACTCTACACATATCCGTATGTTGCCCATTCTTCTTTTTCACGGAGACTATGTTAGCTATCCAATCGAGTATTTCTCTTCTCAGAGTAAAATTCGCCTCAATCGAGCTTCTTTTGTCTCTTCTATCACCTTTTCTTCCAAGTCAAACTTCATTTTTCCTCGATTGCACTGTTTAACTAGAGTAGCATTGGGATTAATGGTTGAGTGCGTGAGCGAGCTACCTCATCATCTAACCCTAGCATTTTCATTATAGCTCCAAGCAAAGCAGTTCAATATGCTCCTCGAGAGAGCCTTGAATGATGCTTTTTCTTCTTTTGATAGTTGTGCACTTTGGAAAAGTCGACCTCGATTCCTCATCATTTTCAAGTCGATTTCAACCAAGTCATCAATTGTTGCTTGCCCTCGCCTTCTAGTTCGAGTGGTGCATTCTTCATCTTTATTTCCTCTTCCTCCTCCTGTAATGTTACCATATAACATGAGTGCTTGGAAAACTTAGAATAGCCTATTCCTTTCTTATCTATCTGTGCACGATGCCACAATCTACGAAAGCCCTGATGCGACTTCCTCGACCACTTGATTTTGCTCCCAAATCTGTCAACTATCATCCTGAGCTTGTCGGGGTAATGGCTTGGGAAGTTTATGGGTTGAGCTTCATTATCTTCTATTTCTTCAATATTTATGATATCATTTAAGGTCTTCTTGCTCTTGTCTTTGTAAAAAAGAATGCCTCTCTCCCTTTTTCATGCCGAAATGGTACATAAAATGTCTTTAGATGCTCGACTGTATTTACATTCAAGTCATCCATGGATTTGTAGACCATCAGAAATCCTCGTAATGTATAATGCATTTTGTTCAGTAGATCTTTCAATTTGACCCTTACTTTTGGTGTATATCTCGCGATCGCTCTCATCTTCCGATGACTTAGTGTCACTACCAAAGTGAGGTGGCGCCGATTCTCTTCTCGGAGCACCACGAGTAGTTTTGGGTCGTCTTGATCAAAGACACTTCTTCCGGGCATGCAATGTTTGCCCCTTTGGTTAACTTGGATGCGTTAATATAATCGTCGCATCCTTATAGTGTATTTCATGGATGCCAAGGGTTTGGATCTCTCCATCAATTTCGAACTCTTCCCCATCCACCAAATACTTTATGCATTGATGCAGTGTTGAAGGAACCAACTGGTTTTCATGAATTCATGGCCTTCCTAAGAGGGCTTTTTATAGGACGACTTGTCCGTCAATTACATGGAATTTCACGTTAGATGATATTTTTTTCAAAAATTTGAGGGAAGAGTGATCGATCCCAATGCCTTTTAGTTGTGTTGATTGAAACCCTGGATGATGATCTTCTTCAAAGACAAGTGGCATACTTCAAGAGCCAATGCTCGAATAGTGTTGAGGGTCATTAAATTCAAAGAAAACCCTGGATCAATCAAAACCCAGTTGATCTTTTACTCCATCACAAAAATCCTGTCACATATAGTGGTCTGTTGTGTGCCGTAGTCCCAAGTAATAGGTCCCCATTTGTGAAGGACACTAAAGATGTATGAGATGCATCTAGGGCTTCTTTTAGGTTGACCTCGGGAAAATATGCTTGATACTCCTCTGGATTTTGTAGGGCATGTATTAAAGACTCCCTGACTTCAGCTGACATCATCAATGCATCGTGCATACTGAGGAGTGCTGGAACTTTCTTCAAGTGTGCGAAAATGTTGTAGTTTGGCTTTTTTCAAAGGGGTTTCTTGGGGAGACATTCTCTTCTTCAATCATCTTCCCTTTATCTCGGTTATTTGAAATGGGAACTTGTCTTGGTGAAGTGTCTTCCCCAGTTCTAAGCTGCATCTGATGTACATGTTGTGATGCCTCATCTTCCTCCTCAGGGAAGTTTAGCTCATCTTCTGAATCATCATGAGCAACTATAGCATAACATTCACCTTTTTCTTCAAAGTAATCCTCAGTGAGTGTCAAATTTCCCAAAGAAACCTATCCTTGCAACCATTTTTGGAAAGCGTGACATTCTTCTATGGTGTGTCCTGTAAGCCGGTGATATTGGCAGTAGTTTGGATGTCTATCAAGATGCATCAGGCGTCGCCTTTTGGGTTTAGGCAAATACAATCCATTTTCTATAGCTTGATCAAAAAGCTCTTTCCTTTTATCTTTTATGATAAATCTTTCTTTAGTATTTGTTGCTTTAGCAGGGGCTAGAGAATCCATGACTTTTGAAATAAAATTTTATCCAGATAATTCTGGAGGATATGTCCCAGATTCATCCCACTCAGCATCTTCAATATGTAACTGTCATAGCCTATTAGCTGACTCCTCTGTCACCCTTTGAATGAAAGCAGGGATGCCTTCAGCAGGCATGACTTTCTTCAAGAACTTATATTTTGGGGTCTTCGGGGTGTAATATGGTTCTTTGGATATTATTTATGGGTAGGGCTCCAAAAGCTTGCCGTTCGCCTTCTTTACTTTCTCCCTGAATGCTATCTTCTTTCTCTGCTTCTTACTGACATAAGGCCGGTCGTAACGATCATGCAGCTCTTCTGTCTCAGAGAAGCTATCACATTCGTCATTATCTTCTGGGTTATATAGAGGTTCCCCTCCTAAAATAACCCTGCAAGTCTCCACTTGCACATCTTCTTCATTTTCAATTTTTCTCGCTAATTCCCCGAGTAATTGTTCAACTTCTTTGGGAAAATAATCTCTGAGGGTAATCAGAACTCTTTCTTTCTGCTCATATTCTTCAAGAGTCTCTATATACTCTTCAATAATGGATTTCTTGCGCTTTGATTGTTCGCGCTTTTGCTTTCTTTTTTTATTCTTCTTCTTTGACTGTTTTGTCTGGTGACCTTTATGAGGTTGCCGAGAGCGTTTCCAAATGATCCCTGGCAGCTCAGCCAACTTCTTCAATATCTTCATTGATCTTTTGGATATAAATACTTTCCCATAACTCTTCCGAGACAGCACAAGGTTTGTCATTTTCGTCGATGTAAATATCACTCTGTTACCAACCACCGTGATTTCCTTTGAGATGACTCCTCTGGGTTTAGGGCAGTCACATAGCGTGTATGTTCAGCTAGTTGCTCGGACAAAACATTCTTTGAGAGTGTGATTTTGCCCTCTTGGTATTGTCGCTCGACCCAGTCCTTGAAAACATAACAATCTTCTATTGTATGTCCTAATACCCTATGATATGGACAGTAATTGGGATGATCTGTCATGCTTTGTTCTTCAGGCCTTTTGCATTCAGGGAGCTATAGACCCTCTCTCACAGCATCTTTGAAGATTTTATGTACTTTATCTCTTCTGAAAGAATACTTCTTATTCATCCTATCCTTGAAGGAAGGAAGAGGTTTTGACTCATTGTCAACGGCACCTAAGTTAGGTGCCTTAGCTTGTTCTGGCTTATGGGGCTCCGCCATGCTTTTCCCTTTCTCAATATTGAAGGTTGTAGCAGTATACTTAACGCCATCTGTCTTCTTGGATTTGTCTCTATCATTCCTTGAGGGGGTCTGGAAATTGGACAACACCTTCGGGTTGGTCCTTTCCAATTTTTTAGCTTGTGAGATTAAGCCTTGGAATGTAGTGATGCTAGATGTACTTAAGAAAGGCAACATCCAACTATCAATGTTCCCCAGCAATAAACCCATTACCTGCTACTGATTGAGTGGTTGTTCACATTTAATGCTCAAGTTCCTTCACCTCATAAAGTAATCGACCACTTTTTCATCTTTGTTTTGGCGAGTGGCTACGAGGTCAACAATTATGATTTTCTCATTTATGCCCCCAAACCGTACTCGAAAGGCATCTTTCAGCTGATGCCATGTTTGGATTGACTCAGGTTGCAGATTTGCATACCATTCAAATGCTACTCCTGCAAGATTTGCAGAGAACTGTCTGAGGAGGCGTGATGCTTCGCACTTGTATCTCCACAAGCCGTGACAAAATGAGCTAAGTGTTGGTCAGGATTGCCAATCCCAGTAAATTGCTTGAATTTAGGAACATTATATCCCTTGGGGTAGGGCACCAGGTCGTGGTAGCTGGGATAGGGCTTGTCTTTATCTGCCTTTGTCTCAATTCCTTTGGCTTGATTTAATTGAGCAACTACCATTCGCTGTATCTCTTCCTGAGTCATTATAGCTGATTGTTCCTGAACAGGAGCATAAGAGGTTCCCCCATGTTCTGCTGGCCTGAAGGTTTCCTTTGGATGTGGTGTTGGACTTCTCAACATCTGCACATTCTCCATAGGAAACCGTGGGGTTACCCCTTGCTCAACTGGCCTCAGGGATTCTCTCCGCCGTCGGGTTAGACTCCTCGATCTTCCTGGTTATTCAGGTTGATTTTTTATGAGGATTTTAATTTGTTTCTGCATTTGTAACATTGATCCCATCAACATTGCCATGTTGTCATTGAGTCTTTGATATTCAGTATCACGATGTCCCTTTTGAGGAATAAAGACAGGTTCATCCTCTTTATCTTCATTTAGATGCTGTACTTCTTTGTGTTTCATTGGTACATGGAGTGGTGGAAGGCTAGTCGCTATCCCTTGCTCCTTATGTGGCGCCACATGGCTAGAACCTTCTTCTCCATTCAGGGAGTTTGCTGTCCTTCTGCTGGATCTTGTAACAGGCCCCGGTTGTTCTTGTTCGGGTGCAAGATCTGCTCTTGCTTCAGTAACCATCTGACAAGTGTGTACTTCAACATCTGCATCAGACATTTCTTCATCTTTCATTTCCCTCCTCCATTGAAATTTAGACCTGTTAACCTTGGGTTGATTTCTTGTAGGAGCTAAACGGTCAAACACAGTCTTCTGTGCTGTTGAAATCAATTGCTTCTTCTTTTGATAAAATTCTCTTGGTCTTATCTTCTCTGACTGCAGTTTTCTTCATGCTGTGTAAGTCTTGTAGAGATTCTGACCAAATGAGTTCTTGTGATAGGACTTTGGAGGTTGACCAACCTTGTTTTCACTCAGTTGGGGGCACAGGTCTGCAGTGGTTGCGTTCTTCTTCACCAAGTTAAGAGGTTCAAATGAGTTATTGAAGTTACTCATTTGATCATTCTTGTGTCCTTGGAATGACACAAAATCCAACTTTTGTCTTGGAATTTTGACTTTCCTCTGTGTGAGCCTTGAAAACACACTTTTCTTCTTTGGTGTGTCTTCATCAGATGATTGGAAAATTCTGCTTTCCCGTCCTTTTGCTGTACTGGTAAAGGCGGGTTCATCATCATCATCATCATCATCATCAATCATTACCCTTTTGGGGTGAGATAGCCTCTCAAATGCAGATACTCATGGTGCTCTCCTGACAGTAGCATTCTCACCAGTTGTAGGAACAATCACATTGGGGCGACGACTTTTGGATGGAAGCCACGAAGCTGTCAGGTTCTCCTTCGATGGTGTGGGTCTCCTTACGAATTGCACTGACTCAGATATGGTGCCAAAGGTCAGCTCAGCTCCTGCAGCTCCAGTGTTGAAGGTGCAGTTGGGCAATTGAAACTCAGTTCCTTCGCTAAGGAAAATTGTGATTTTCGGGCTTCCAGAGGTGGTTGAGTTTTTGAGTGCCATATGTTTTTTGTTTCCTGCAAAATAAAAAGAAACATTATTAGATATCTTTCATAGGATGTAGGAATAATGCCTTTACTTGTACTTTTGCCTCAAAGATGAGAGGAGGAATGGGTCCCCATCGGGCGTGCCCGAATTTGTCGGATCGAAAATATGCGTCTAGCATCATGAAGAAGACACCGGATGATACATCGAGCACACATATCGTATTTGTTTTATGGGTTCTTCCATTTCTAATAGAGGTAAGCCTCTATTATTAATTACCCCAGATTAGTATCTTGGGAACCTCCGATTAAGAGCAAAAAAATACAAGTAAAAAGCAAGAAAGATTTGCAAATTATAAATCTTGTTATTTTTATTATATAAACATATTTATTACATCACTTATATATATATATATATTGCATTTGCTTGCGCCTTTGCCACTGCGTTGCTGTCAGCGTTGCCATTTTGAGGGCGTATATTTTCATTGCTCGTCTCTCTCTCTTTATTATTTTTGGTTGCTATCTTGAAATGAATAGGCCACCACTGGCTGTGCCTTATCATCGCGTTATATATCTCATCGCCGCCTTGAGATAAATTTAACCACTATTTCGAGACAAGCATCCTGGTTGTTGCTTTGAGATTAGCAGCATGCTATCCTTTCTAGATTTATTTATTTATTTATTTATTTAGATCTATTTCAATCCACACTTATCATAGCGGATTTTTTATTTATTTGAGTATATATATATATATATATATATTTGGGGATAGATATATATACCCATGTGCATGACACTTGGGGCTTTTTCTGAATGTTTCTAATTTCGGTGGGCCATGTGCTTCTTTATATATATATATCTATGTACATATATATATTTTGCATGCTTCTCATTACTTCATTGCACATATGCATGTTTTCTCATTCATTCATTTATTATATATATATTTTTTACTTTTCATCTCATGCATGCTTTCTCATTCTTTTATTATTATTATTTTATTTAATTCCATGCCCTCTTTTTTTTTTTTAATGCACGTATGCATGCCCCTTTTTTTTAATTATACCCATATGCATGCATGACATGCCTCTTAGTCCTCATCATCATCATATTTTTTTTATTTATTATGCCATGTATATCTCTTCATGGTTGGCCCATGTCTTTTATATATTTTTTATTTTATTATTATTTTATTTTATTTTATTTTATTTTTAAACATGTCTCAAGACTATAGCATGCTTTCATCATTTTTTTGCATTTTATATGTATCTTTTTATCCCCACGTCCATAGTCATGCTTCTCTACTTATTATTATTATTATTATTATTATTATTATTATTATGCATGCTTTCTCAAATTTTTTATTTGTTTGCCATGTGCATATGCATTTTTTTTTTTATTTTTTGAAGGGTATCAGATGATGCTGGATCCTATACTTATCAAGATGGCCACCAAAAAATGATGTCCCTGTGATTGGCATGCATGCTTTTTCTTCATTTTTTTTATCACTTGGTGATTTGCACATCTATCTCTTTCATAGTGTGGAACCCCTTTTTTTATTATTATTTGATTTTTGTTTTTTTTTATATATTTGATTTTTTTTGGCACGTGAGGATCCATGCTTCTTACTTTTTCTATCTTTTTTTTATCTCATGCATGTGAACTTGCAAATTTTCTAAAAAAAAAATCACCAACTTCATTTTATTTATTTATTGACTTATAATAGCACCACCAATGATTTTTAAGGATAAAATAATGATTCCCATGCATCCGAAATGGACAAATAACTTATGCTAAATTTAAGGTTTATTAACTCAACACCATGCATTCATAACTAACAAGTTATTGTGCTCTCAAAATGGAACTATTGCTGAACTAAGATCCCAAGCCTAAAGGTCTGCAGTATTATATATCCATCAATGATTTGCCTTGGCAACTTGTTCAATCTCGTCCTTCTTCTTGATTGCATAATTGTTGGAAAAGCCCTTTGCTGCATTGATAAGTTCATCAGCAAGATGTTTAGCAATTGTTTTAATATTCCTAAAAGCACTCTCACGAGCACCAGTAGTTAGAAGATATACTGCCTGGTTCACTCTCCTCAATGGAGAGATATCCACAGCTTGACATCTCACCACACCAACCGAAACCAATTCGAGTTGCATCTTCTCTAGGTTCAATGTTAATAACAACATCAGTTTCTCGCCATTGTTACGACCAATCATCATCAAGGAGTTAGCCAAGCACTCAACAATGGATTGGCCGTCCATCAGTTAGATAATGCCTACATTGGTTTGGCTTTCAAATCGCTTCTTGGCCTCATCTTCAGATAAGTCCTAGTCACGGGAGACAAACTCAGTGGTGCAACCAATGAAGATGCCATCATAATTTCCTTATATTGTTATTTTTCATTATTATTATTATTATTTTTATCATAACGGGCTCTATAATTTGCATGAATCCTGGAGTATTTCTGAAATTTATACATCAAAACAGAAAACTCTCCAAACCTATAACCAGTCCTGAATGCTTAAGAACCAAAGAATTCTCTGGTTGCACCAAACTTTTAGCATATAATAACCCCGATCTTTCAAGTAGTATGGTGATGTAGCAATCTTCCTCAGAATTTGATGTTGTAGGTAGACTACAGGCACACAGTTCAACAACAGGAAAATGTCTAATATGTACTGAATTCAGTAAGGAAGTTCTTCTTCTGGAAATTCAAATTGTCTCCTTCGTCCTCTTTCTTTGGCTTCTTTAGTGATGGCCTTGTGAGACTTACGCTTCTTCTTGACTTAGGCGTTCTCAAAGAACATGCGGTGATGGAACTCTCAGATAATCCCAGCCTTCATTGTCGTACGGCGGAACCTCCACAACAGGACCTCCTTGGGCTCATGCCGATGCGGGAAAGCAGGTCCTCATCGCCGCATCCCTACATCATCAACGGAGATTGAGAAGGTGCGCGTTGGTTGGGAACTCCAATCCTGGTTTAGAGACAAGGTTTGGAGAGGAAAAAAAGATGGTCGGGAGAGGTTCGCGGATGGGAAGAAGGGGAGAAGGCTCTGGAAAGAGATTGCTCGCCGAGACGTCTCTAGTGGTGGGATTGTTGGTAGTGCTGATCTTGAAGGAGTTCTAGGTCTTGTAGCGCTTCAGCAGCAGGCACTGATCATGGTGTTGTATGTGAAAATATTGGGAAATGTGACATCTTGCATCATTTTCTTATAAACATGTCTCATTTCGGAGATCATCCTAAACTTGGCAAGCAAATTCAGCATGATAAAACTTGCAGCATCCATGGTGAGCAGCAACACCACCAAACAAACTACGACAAGTGACGACAGCGGCAATGATAACGGGAAGCTTCAGTTATGGTTGACAACATTATTTCAGCCATTCAACCATGACGGCGGCTTTCTCGACGGGCTGTGGCGGCGAAAAGCGACGAGTATCAGGTGGCAAGCAATCGAGGCAGCGTGTACTGGTCATGGTTGGCGGCATTATCTCAGCCACTCAACCATGACGCCGACTCCTTTAAGAGTTTTTTTTTCTCTAAATTTTTTCTTCTTTCCCAAAATTTTTTTTTTAGCTCTCCTTCTTTTCCACCCTTTTAAAAAAACCCGGCCGTCCTTATCCTCATCTTAACCTCTCGCTACGAATCACAACGAATAAAACCCAACTTTCGAATTTCCAATTTTAATTATTTTTTTTTTATTTTTTTTTATTTAATTTTTCTAATTTAGTTTAATTTAATTTTTTTAAGTTTATTATTATTTTTATTATTATATTTTTTTACTAACTTATTATTATTATTATTTTGTAATTATTATTTTTTATTTTTTTTATTTTTTATTTTTTTATTATTATTTTTTTCTTCTCTTAATTATTATTATTTTTCTCTAAATTTCTTTTTTTTCAAATCCCTCCTCAATTCTTCTCTTATCTTTTTAAAAGAAATTTTTTTTTTAACCCCAAAACCCCCTCATCCTTATCCAAATCCCAACTTCCCATGAGATCACAACGTAGGTAGGATCTGATTTTGATTGTGATTTTTAATTTTTTTTTTAATTAATATTTATTATTATTATTTTTAATTAATTTTTTTATTTTTTATATTTAATATTATTATTATTTTTAAATAATTTCAAATTTCAAATTTTAAATTATTTTTTTTAATTTATTTATTATTCTAATTATTATTATTATTTATTCATTATTGATTGATTTATTTATTTTTTTAATTTTTTCTTATTATTATTCACTTAACTTAATTTGCCTTGGGATGTGTGTTCAAGCGCTTCAAGATTTGTACTTTCTCAAATCGCCTCAAGATCCATTCTCAGGGGCAATCTTGTAAATTTTGCATTCATGCCTCGTGATGTGTTCTCAAGGGCAATTTTGTAATTTGCATTTTGTATTTAACTTGGAATTTGCATTCTAGTCCAAGACAATCAAATAACCAATTAAGATTAAGATTAGGACATTTAAATTTTAATTCTAAATACATCTGCGATTAGGATATATTAGAATTTAAATTAAATTGGAATTTGGTTTCCGTGAGGACATTGAATTTTATTAGGACATGCGTTATATTATTTATATATAAACAAAACGTACTAAGAGATCTTGACATTCACGGGATAGATAGGAGGGTTATAAAAAAAAGATTATTTCAAACCTACAATGAGATCTTAACACTCATGGGTAGATAAAGAGGATTATAAAAAGTCCTTTGAAATTTACAATGTGGTCTTGACAGTCATGTATGTGGATAAGAGAGATGAAATTTATGAAAAAAATCTCTCTGAAACCTACCATGATTTCTTCAAACTCATGGTGGTGGATAGGAGGGATGAAAAATTATGAAAATCACTTTCAAACCTACCATGAAGTCTTGACAGTGATGCGAGTAAAAAGAGTCAAAAAAACTTTTTATGAAAAACTCTATTCAATCTTACTATGAGGTCTCTTGACACTCATTCAAGTAAAAAGACTTGATAAAATTTGTTTATAAAAAACTGTATTAAAGCTCACTATGAGATCTCTTGACATTCATGGAAGTATAAATAGTTAACGAAGTTTTTTTATAAAACTCATTAGAAGCTCACTATGAGGTCTCTTGACATGCGTGAGAATAAAAAGAGTTGATGATAATTTTGAAAATCTCTCTTAAAGCTCACTATGATTCTTCTTGACACTCATATGAGTAAAAAGAGTAGTTGATGATTTTTTTTTATGAAAAAACTCTCTCAAAGGTTATCATGGGGTCTTTTGACAAGTGTGAGTAAAATGATTTGATGAAAGTTTTTATAAAAAACTATCTTAAAGCTCACTATGAGGCCTACTGACATGATAAGTGCTTGAGTGAACATATTTTATGATGTGTTTTACATAAATTGAGCATCACATTTATCAAGTTTTATGGCTCATAACGTATATTTTGTGTTCTTTTATGGAAATAAGGTTGTGAAGGTATGAAGAGAGAAAAAGAAGCAAAGATAAATAATGGAGGCACATTTTGGGATTCTTTTGCACAACACAAGGATCAAGGCACAAGCCGTGCTTGTATACATGAGAGTGTGTGCCAACTTTTGAAGGATTTCAAGTCAATTCATGAGTTAGAAGCGTACAAAGGCAGTCACACACTTATATCTTAGCTTGTGTGAAAATTTCAAGAGTTTTCCTCAAGAAAGAAGTTTTCAGCAAGTTATTGTACTATAATAAGGTACTGTACACGGATTTATGAAAATTCCACACAACCGTGTGGAAATTCCACAAGGGTTGGTGGCCGTGTGATTGACTGTATGAAATCCCAATTCTGAATTACAAAAGGCTATTTTGAATAGCTTTGAAGGATCTTTTTGACTATGTTTTGGTGAGAGGTCGGCTAGAGTTTGGAGGAGGTCTTTGCTCATCAGAGGAGCACTTCTATACCGATCTTCATCAAATCTTTCCGAGGATAGCTATCATGGGAGCCACTGATGACTTCCATTTGGAGGAGTGTGTTATAGGCTTGATGGAGGGATCCTTGGAGAAGAAGGATCCACCCTTGGAAACCATCAACATTAATTAAAAGGGGGTTATTGTCATTGAATGCATTTGTTTTCATTTATATTTTGATTTGACATTGTATTACTCTATGGAGAGCTGAAACCCACTAAGGGGTACTTGGACATGTAAACCCTAGGATTCATTATTTCATTCACTTTTATTGTGTTTAGATTAATTGAGATTTTAATTTGAGTTTCAATCTTGTGTTCTTGATTATTGGTTTCCCCTTAGAGTGACACTAGGATTGAGAACTAAACCTAATCATTTTAGTGACAAGTGACCATCACCGCTAGGATTAGATTTACCAAGATTAAAGAGGGTTAAGAGGGCGAATCAAGAGGTAGTGGAGTGTTACCTTTCTTCTTCAACTTTATTTACCCTACATCCACATTCCAAGAGCTCTTAGCAATCATATGTGGTGTGAGGTGTCGAGAGCATCCTTTCTACCAGGACCTCATATGCGATTAGGGATCTTTTGCATGGACAAAAGGGTTTGATCTACTTCTAGGAATAGGGTTTATCATTTGGGAGCCTTAGAACTCCAAGCAGTCATAAGAAGTGTGAGGTGTTGAGATAGTTCTCTGCTGGGACCTCATATGGGACTAGTCACTGGTTGGCCTAGGTTAGGGATCGGTGTGCTTTTGGATTTCATGACTCAATTAATCTAAATTAGGGAGGCACAATATTAATTTTGCACTTAACTTAGAATTCTACGGGGAGCATTGTCCGGGTACTCCATGATTCTTTTATTGGTTTCTCTCCCTTGCCTATTGCGTGCTTACTTTCTCTTGTGTTTTGATAACAACTTGATCATGTTCCACCCATTAATTTGATTTAGCTAATTAACAAAGTTTTAGTTGTTGCTAATTTTCTATTCCTTGTGGATTCGACTACCTGACCGATTGGGTACATTATATTACTTGAGTAACCTGTGCACTTGAGGACACACGCAAGGGGTGTGTATTGACATTCATGGAAGTAAAAAGTGGTGATGAAAATTTTTATCAAAAAATCTTCTAAACCTCAGTATGAGTCCTCCTAATACTAATTGAAGTAAAAGAAATGGATGAAAATATTTTATGAAAAACTCTCTTGAATCTAATTCTGAACCTTTTTGATACCGATGGGAGTAAAAAGAGTTAATGAAAATAATTTATGAAAAATTCTCATAAAGCTCACTTTTATGTCTCTTGAAACTTATAGGAGTAAAAAGAAATAGTTGATCAAAATTTTTGAATGAAAGTTCTCTTGAGGCTCACTATGACGTTTCCTAACATTCATGGGAGTAAAAAGAATTGATGAAAATATTTATGAAAAACTCTCTTGAAGCTCACAACAAGGTCTCTTGACACTTGTGAGAGTAAATGAATTTGATGAAAAGTTTAATGATAAATCTCTTGAATCTCACTATGAGGTATCTTGACACATATGGGAGTAAAAAAAATTGATGGAAATTTTTTATTGAAAAACTCTCTTCAAGCTCACTATGATGTCGCTCGACACTCATATGAGTAAAAGAGTTGATGAAAATTTTTTATGAAAATTTCTCTTCAACCTCACTCAAAGGTCTATTGAAACTTAGGGGATTAAATAGGTTCGATAAAAATTTTCATTCAAAACGCTCTTGAAGATTGCTTTGAGGTCTAATGACACCCCTGAGAGTAAAAAGAGTTGATATAAATTTCTAATGAAAAACTCTCTTCAAGCTCACTACGAGTTCTCTTGACACTCATGGGAGAGAAAAGAGTTAATGAAAATTTTTATTGAAAACTATATCGTAGCTCAAAACTCTCTTGAAGCTCGCTCTGAAGCCTCTTGACATTCATGGGAGTAAATAGAGTTGATGAAAAGTTTTTATGAAAAAGCTTATTATGAGGTCTTTGGACACTCAAAGGAGTAAAACAAATGATGAAAATGTTTTTATGAAAATCTCTCTTGAAGCTTATAACGTGGTTTCATGTCACTCGTGTGAGTAAAAAGAGTTGGTGAAAATTTTTTATGAAATACTCTCTTGAAGCTCACTATGAGGTCTTTTCACACTCATGGTAGTAAAAAAGAAATAGATTATGAAATTTTTATGAAAAACTCTCTTGAATCTCACTATGAGGTCTATTGACACTCATGGTGATAAAAGGAGTTGATGAAAAGTTTTTATGAAAACACTCTTGAAGCTCACTTTGAGGTCTTTTGACAGTTATGGGAGTAAAAACAATTGATAATTTTTTTTATACAAAAAACTCTCTTAAAGCTTACAATGATGTTTCTTGATACTCATAGGAGTAAGAAAAAAGTTGATGTAAATTTTGTATAAAAAACTCTCTTGAAACCCATAATGAGGTCTTTTGACACTCGTGAGAGTAAAAAGAGTTGATTTTTTTTTTCTCTCTTGGAGGCCCCAAGGATGTCTATTGAAACTTATAGGAGTGAAAAAAATAGTTGATGAAAAATATTTTTATGAAAAACTCTCGTAAAGCTCACTATGAGTTCTCCTGATACTTGTGGAAGTAAAAAGAATTGATGAAAATTTTTATGAAAACCTCTCTTGAAGCTCACTATGAGGTTTCTTGTTACTCATGGGAGTAAAAATAGTTGATGAAAATTTTTATGTAAAACTCTCTTGAAGTTCACTAACAAATTTCCTGCCACTCATGTGATTAAAAAGAGTTGATGAAAATTTTATGAAGAATACTCTTGAAGCTCACTGTGATGTCCCTTGACCCTCATGGGAGTAAAAAAGTTGATGAAATTTTTTATGAAAGGTTACAATTTCATCAAGAAGAGGGACTGCCATGGTTTACTTAAAAGTAGTAGAGGGTACTAAAAGGTTATAATTTAAAGTAGGGGATTAAAAGGACAAATTTGAAAAAATAGATGGTCTATTTGGAGAATTATACCAATTTTATATGAAAAACTGTCTTGAAGCTCACTTTGAAATCTTTTTGACACTCATGGGAGTAACAAGAGTTGATGAAATTTTTTTATAAAAAAACTATATTTTGCTTCATAAACAAACTACAACCATGGAGTTATCAAGCAAACACTCATATTGATGAGGAAATTATGCTAGTGAAAATTTTGCAAATCTAAAGAGATCAAGCCTTAGACAAATGGCAAATAAGTCACAAAAGGAAATAGTTGTTTTTTGTTGACTTCATCATATATTAAAGGAGGAAGGAAGCACTCTTATAGTTGTAGATAATATAAAAAATCTATGTCAACATCAATATAGTTATAATATCTTCAATTGGATACTTGGTTATATCTCATGTGGTGCAAAGATGATTGTCCTCCAATTTGTCTTCACATCTCCATCAAAAACATTGTTGCATTTGGTTGAAAAAGGCTTATTTTCTCAAATGGAGCTAACCTCACTTGAACAAAGGGAAGTTTCAAAGAGAAAACTCTATTAATACTTATTTAAAAATGGGGGCAATTTCTTTTGAAAAAGAAGAAGCAACTCATTCATAGGGGGAAATCGTGAGTCATTTTTTTTTTAACTAAAATGATGGTAATTTTAAAGCCATTGACTCTAAGGATTCATTGGTGGCTATGACTAAGGAAGTCTATAAAAAGGATGTCAAAAGCAACTATCTAAAGAATCAAATTTGTTCCTTATTCCAAGAAGATGTCATAAGGAAGCTTTATAGTTCTCAAATTTACAACACTATTAAGCTGATTTACCTGCCTTATATAGTTATGTACTAACAAGGAAAATCCTAAGGTATCTCAAGGCATTTATTGATGGAACCTTTGCTGATATGAAGTTAAGTAATCATTGTTCAAATGTTCTAAATGGAAAAACATATCATGAAAAAAGAAGATGACAAGTTCCCCTTGCGTATATCCCGCAAGTGCACGGGTTTGTGGAAGTAATAATCCCGGATGAGCGGGTATCGAATCCACAGGGAGTAGGGAATAAAAACACTTAATCCGCTTCTTAGCTATGTGAAAGATCAGTAGTGATAAGTGTGACAATGATTCAATCCTCAAAAGTAAAAATAACAAGTAAGAGAGCACGAGTAAAGGAGGAGGTAAGGCAATCGATAAAGATGGGGTACTCGGATAATGCTCCGCCTAGGACAATCGTTCAAGTGTAAGAACCCTCTATTATGCTTCCTAATCAATGCAATGGTGAGTCATGGAAATCCTTAAATACATAGTCCCAAATCTAAGGTCAACTATGCCTAACTCTATACATGTCCCAGAGGAGAGATTAGATAACCTCTCAACCTCGCACTCGAATAGAGTTGCAATGAGCTCTAGGGATTCCAAGTGATAAATCTCTTCCTAATTATAGACCTAACCCTTTGGTCCAGGTGGAAGGTCCCTAACAACGATTAAGCCCTAGATACTAAGATCACCTCAATGCTTCACTCCGTTGCATATGTAACTAAGCCCTAGCGGAGGGTCATCCCTTAGACCATTCACTGTATTATGGCCGCAAAGAACTCGAGGAATGGAGGTAGAATCTATCACGTTGGAGGGGAAAGGGGACGCTCCTGTACCTCTCGACTCACCCTCTCAACCCTCTCCAACCTAGCTTTGTCTAACGCTCGTGGTGTGTCACTCACTCACAAGGTTACCAACAAGAACTCTCAACCCTAGTGTCACTCTAGGGGAAATGTTCATACAATCAAGTATTCAAGGTTGGAATTCACAACAAACATCAATTAATTGAAAGCATAATAAAGAGATTCAATGAAACAAATACATCCTAGGGTTCACAAATACCCAAGTACCCACTAGGGGTTTAGCTCTCCATGGAGCTAACTACAATCAAAGAAATAGAATGTAAAATCAATGAATCCATAGAGAAACCCCCTCGATAGTCATGGCGATGGTCTTGTGGAAAGTCCTCTACTCGTCATCCAAGGATTCCTTTGTCCGGTATAGGATATGCCTCGACAGAAGCTCCCTACCAACCTTTTTCCAAAGGAATGATGATGTCGGAGCCATAGAACCTCTCCAAAACCCTAGCCAATACCTCTCAAAATCCTAGCCGAAACCCTCTCTCAAGTTGGGGAAAAGATGGAGAAAAGAATGCTGAAATCGGGGCTGAATCAGCTTTAAATAGGGCTGGAATCGGGAATCCACAAGCCCCTGTGGAATTTCCGCACGGGCGTGGGTAATTTCCACACGCCCATGCGGATTCTCTGAAACTGTCATTTTTGGGCGGCTGTGAACAGTAACTGCCAAAAAATACTCCCGAATCCACTTTTCATTGAGGTAACCTAAACGGGCACACGTTTATGCCGTGGATCGCTTTGCTTCTTCAATGACGGATAAGTTGATGGAAATCTTGTTCTATGTGCATAAGTCGGAGTGCTTGAGTGTGACTGCCCTTGTACCGCTCCAAATGGCTGTGCAAACTCAAATACAGGGAGGTTGGCACACACTCTAGCATCTCGCACCCGACTTATATCTTCGTGTTTGAAGTTTAGCAAGATTTCCTCCAAAATCAGTGCATTGTGATCCACATTGGCTTCTTTCTTTCATAATTGGTTTCACAACCCTACCTGCATAAAAGTAACATAAAAACACACATATTAGTGTAAAAACCAGAGAAAAGTAATGCTCAAAATAAGGAAAGAATGCTTCGCATTCATATCGCACAAGCACTTATCAGAAGACAAAGTTAAATTTAAATTCCAAAATCAAGCCAAGATCGAGCCTTTATGAGTGTTAATCGAAATGAGACATCATCAAGATAGTTGATTAATTGATGAAGATAAACCAAAGATGACATCAAATTCACCTATGGTTTGAGGTCCTTAGATACTTATACTATTGAGATCATGATCAAGTGTTTAATAGGTCATATTAAAGAACATGCATTTTGATAAGTGCTTGTGTGTTAAGAATGCGAAGTATTTTTTCCTTGCATTGAGCATTACTTTTATCAAGTTTTAACACTAATACATGTGTATTTGTGTTACTTTGGTGCATGGAGGGTTGTGGAGCCAAATATTTAAGAAAAAAGCTAATGTAGATCGTGAATGTACTATTTGATGAAATCTTGGAAGGAACAAACGCGAAGACACAAGTTGGATTCAAAGATACGTGAATGTGTGCCAACCTCCGTGTATTCATGCAATCACATGGTTTGGAGGGGCATAAAGGCAGTCACATTTGCGTATTCTAACTGTGCAATGATTGCAAGATCTTCACCAATGAGTCTGTTTATTGAAGAAGCGACGTGATCTACGGCATAAATGTGTGCCCATTTATGTTATCTCGATGAAAAATGTGAAATCGGGAGCATTTTGGGGGTACCGTAGCAGGTTACTGTAGCAATTCATTGTAGCAGTTACTGTTCACAGCCTGCAGAAAATAAGGATTCTAGAGAATCCACACGCCTGTGTGGAATTTCCATAGGGGCATGTGAAAATTCTACAGGGGCGTGTGGAACATCCACACGCCAGTGTGGATACCCGATTCCAGCCTATTTAAAGCCGTGATTCAGCCCGATTAAGAAGGCCTTTTTCCCATCTTTTATCTAACTCTTGAGAGTCTTGCGGCTAAGGTTTACAGAGGTATTGGCAAGATTTTTGGAGTGGTTCTACGGCTTCGACACTGTGTTTCTCTTGGAAGATGTGCCCTAAGCTTGACAAGGGGACCTTTGGAGAAGACGGGGGTACTCCACAAGGCCATCGACATGAATATCGAGGCGGTTTTACAATAGATTGCTTGTTTTTACTTTCGATTCTATCATTAATTATATCTTGCTCCAAAGAGAGCTAAACCCCTAGTGGGTACATGGATTTGTGAACCCTAGGATGTATTTGTTTCATTGACCTTTTATTATGTTTTACTTAATTGATGTTATTAATTGAGTTCCAATCTTGAATGCTTGTTAAATGATTTCTCCCTTAGAGTGACACTAGGGTTGAGAGTCTATCTTGGTAGCCTTTGTGGGTGAGTGACACACCATGAGGGCTAGACAAAGCTAGATTGGAGAGGGTCGAGAGGTTGATTCGAGAGGTAGCGGAGCATCCCCTTTCCCTTCCAATGTGATTTATCCTACCTCCATTTGTTGTCACAATAGAGTGAAGTGCTAAAGGATGAACTCTATTGGGACTTAGTTACGCAAACGACAAAGTGAAGCGTTGAAGTGAACTTTAGTATCTGGGGCTTAATTGTGACTAGGGGCCCTTCGGCTTGACCAAAGGGTTAGGTCTACATATAGGAATAGGGTTTATCACTTGGAATCCCTAGAGCTTCTTGCGACTTTGTATAGTGTGAGGTGTTGAGACTGATCCGTTTTTCCATCGGGGCATAGTGTAGAGTTAGTCACGGTTGACCTTAGGTTTGGACTATGTATCTTGGGATGTCCACGACTCATTGCGCATTAGTTAGGAAGCATAATAGTTGGTTTTGCACTTGAAGTGATAATCCAAGGCGGAATAATATTCAAGTACCCTACTTCTTATCGATTGCCTTTCCTCTCACTTATTTGTGCCTCTCTTTCTAATTATTTCTTTTATTTTGTCTACATTACATCTTATCAACACAATCATTGTTTCATCTTCACTCGGTTAAGTAGCAATCTTGGTGTTTCTATTCTTTATTCCCTATGGATATGATACACCACTCACCTGGGATTTATTACTTCGTGATAAGTGCTTGTGTGATAAGAATGCGAAGTGTTCTTTCCTTATGATGAGCATTACTTTTATTAGGTTTTAGCACTAATATGTGTGTATTTATGTTACTTTCATGCATATACGGTTGTGAAGCCGAATGTTAGAAAAGAAGCCAATGTAGATCGTATATGCACCATTTGGAGGAAATCTTGAGAAGGATTAAATGCGAAGACATAAGTCGGGTTCAAGATGCGACAATGTGTGCCGACCTCCTCGTATTTAAGTTAGCACAATGATTTGGAGGGGCACAAAGGCAGTCACATTCAAGTATTCTGGCTTGTGCATATATAGCAAGATCTCCACCAATATAGCCGTTTATTGAAGAAGCAAAGCGATTTACGATGTAAACGTGTGCCAATTTACATTACCTCAGTGAGAACATGGATTCGGGAGTACTTCGGCAGGTACTATAGCAGGGTAATGTAGCAAACACTGTAGTAATTCACTGTAGCAGGTATTGTTCACAATTGGCCAAGAAAAGTGATTTCCAAACAATCCACACGGGCTTGTGGAAATTCCACACGCCTGTACGTTAATTCCATAGGCCCATGCGGTAAATCCATATGGGCGTGTGGATTCCCGATTCCAACCCTATTTAAGGCCGATTTCAGCCCCGATTTCAGCATTCTTTTATCCATCTTTTCCCGAACTTGAGATAGGGTGGTGGCTAGGGTTTTGAGAGGTATTGGCTAGGAATTGGGAGAGGTTCTACGGCTCTGATATCGTCCTCCGTTTGGAAGAAGGTTAGTGGGAGAGCTTTCTTCGGCACCGATCCGGCGAGGTATATCCTAGGCCAAACAAAGGGACCCTTGGACGAGTAGTGGCTTCTCTACAAGACCATCATCAAGACTATCGAGTGGATTTTCTATGGATTACTTATTTTTACATTCGATTTCATTGATTATAACTAGCTCCATGGAGAGCTAAACCCCCTCGTGGGTACTTGGATTTGTGAACCCTAGGATGTATTTGGTTCATTAAACATTGTTATTATACTTTCATTAATTGATGTTTTATTTGAGTTCTAATCATGAATGCTTGATTGATTGAATGCTCCCTTAGAGTGACACTAGGGTTGAGAGTTCACCTTGGTAACCCTTGTGAGTGAGTGACACACCATGAGAGTTAGATAAAACTAGATTAGAGAGGGTTGAGAGGGTGAGTCGAGAGGTAGCGGAGCGTCCCCTTTCCCCTCTGGTGTGATTTATCCTACCTCCATTTCTTTGAGTTCTTTGCGGTTATAGTAGAGTGAATGGGCTAAGGGATGACCTTCCGCTGGGGCTTGGTTGCAGAGGCAACGAAATGAAGCGTTGAAGTTATTTTAGCACATAGGGCTTAATTGTGACTAGGGACCTTCCACCTAGACCAAAAGGTTAGGTCTACATCTAGGAAGAGGATTTATCACTTGGAATCCCTAGAACTCATTGCGATTCTATATGAGCGCGAGGTTGAGAGATTGTTTAATTTCTCCTCCGGGACATGTATAGAGTTAGGCATGGTTGGCCTTAGATTTGGGACCATGTATTGAAGGATCTCCACGACGCATTAACTCATTAGTTAGAAAGCATAATAGAGGGTTTTGCACTTGAAACTATTATCCTAGGCGGAACAATATCCGGGTACCCCATTTATATCAATTGCATTACCTTCGCTTTACTTGTGCTCTTTTTCTTGTCTCTTTTATTTTTGTTACATAACATCTTGTCACACAACTATTATTCACTTTTCACTTAGTTAAGAAACAATTTAAGTGTTTTTATTCCCTACTCCCTGTTGATACGATAACCACTTATCTAGGATTTTTTACTTTGACAAACCCGTGCACTTGCGGGACATACACAAGGGGCGTTGTCACTTAGACAAACCCGTGCACTTGCCAGTCACACGCAAGGGGTGTATCACATTCGCATTTACAAGCTCATTATATCCATTGCCAAGGTTAAGATTTTCTGAGTGTGAAGAAGATCATGTATGTAAAACAAAGTCATTCAAAAGATTATACACTTCAAGACTCACTTAGCCTCTTATTAAGATGGGTCTATCAAGTGAAAAATGTTACAAATCTTGAAGCTAAGACCATGCTAAACATGTTTAGCTTTGAAGCTTGTTAACTCCATCCCTGAGAACAAGTTGAAGAAATTTTAAGCCTAATAGGTTTCATTTCAAGACTGTTATCTTCGCCATTAAGATTGAGTCAATTAAATGAAGAGGCTTGTAAAATCATATATCACTCTAAGGCTTGGTGACTCTCTATCGAGAGCAAATGGAGGAGGTTTGAAGACTAAATATGTTTCACTTTTAGACTGCTTAACTATGCCATTGAGATTGAGTCAATTAAATGAAAAGGCTTATAAAATCATATTTCACTTCAAATCTTGTCAAATTCATCCTTAAGAACAATCAGAAAAACTTTTAAGCCAAATATATTTCACTTCAAGACTCATTACCTCTACCATTGAGATTGATTCGATCAAGTAAAAAGATTTCTTAAAACATATATCAGTTGAGGCTTGTTAATTCTATATCGAGAGAAATCTAGAGATGTTTCCAGCCTGAATATGTTTCGTTTCAAGGCTCATTAACTCCACCATTAAAATTGATTTCATCAAAAGAAAAAAGGTTTATTAAATTATATTTCACTTCGAAGCTTGTCAACTCCATCGCTAAGAACAACTAGAAGAAGTTTCAAGCCTAATATGCTTCACTTCATGACTAAACTCTTCCATTGATATTAAGCCAATCATTTGAAAAGGCTTATGAAATCATATTTCACTTCTAATCTTGTTAACTTCATTGCAGAGAACAAGCAAAAGAAGTTTCAAGCATAAATATGTTTCACTTCATGACTCATTAACTCCACCATTGAGATTGAGTCAATTAAGTGAAAAGCTTTTTAAAATCATATAGCACCTCAAAGCTTGTCAACTCCATCACTGAGAAGAAGTGGGAAAAGTTGCAATCCTAATATATTTCACTTGACTACTAATTAATTCTACCATTGAGATTAAGTCAATCAAGTGAAAGGCTTCTAAAATCATATTTCACTTCTAAGCTTGTCAACTCCATCACTGAGAATAAGTAAAAGAAGTTTTAATCCAAAATATGTTTTAGTTCAAAACTCATTAACTCCATCAATTAGATTGACTCAATTGAGTGAAAAGACTTTTAAATCATATTTTACTTTGAAGCTTCTCAAGTCTATTGTTGAGAACAAGTGAAAGGTATCTTAATTTTAAAATCATATTTTACTTTGAAGACTCTCAACTCCATTGTTGAGAAAAAATAAAGATGCCTTAATTTAAAAATCATATTTTACTTTAAAGCTTCTAAACTCCATCATTGAGAACAGATGAAAGATGTCTTAAACATAAGTATATTTTACTTCCAAGGTTATCATCTCGGTCATTGGGACTGAGCGAATCATGTGAAAAGGCTTCTTAAATCATGCAATGCTTTAAAAATTATTAACTCATCTGCTAAGAACAAGTGGAAAAAGTTTCAAGCTTAAATATATCTCACTTTGAAGCTCATCAACTCTATCATTGAGATTGAGCTAATCAAGTGAAAAGGCTTATAAGTTTCACTTCAAAATTTGTCAACTCCATCACTGAGGACAAGTGGAATAGGTCTTATGCTTAAGAGCATTGAACTCCATCATTGAGATTGAGCTAAGCAAGTAGAAAAAATTGGCTTCAAATATGAAAGATAAAATAATATCAATTATGTTTTTCTTTTAAGATTGTATATTCCTTTAGTGAAGGCAAGTGGAAGAAGTTTCAATCTTAAATATTTTATGGACAACACTAGCTTATAATAAAATGGCTTCAAATATGAAAGCTAAAATAATATCAAGTATGTTTCACTTTTTAGCTTGTATATTCCTTTGCTGAAGACAAGTTAAATAAGTTTCAAGCTTAAACATTTTATGGATAGTAGGAGATTACAATAAAATGGTCTGCATTCAAATATTTAAGAAAGGAGAGATAGTTTGGCCAATCATCGAAAAAAGTAAGCATGGGGCAAGTTCAAGCCAAATTGAGTCGTATATCATCAAGAATTTCTACGACGGAGAAGTTTATCATCTAGTTAACATCGATGGAAGAACCATCTATCAATGCTAGGTTTTTACAAAAAAAAAAAGTATCCATGAGGTATGTAATTCATGACATAAAATCATATTGGAAAAGCTTGTGTTTGTCTATGATGGATTGTCTAGTGCTCTTGTTATAGTTTCAATGTTATAATATGAATGGCATTGCATGGATATAGTTGAGACTATAAAGATCATATGAAAATTTCAAAAAAATAAATTAAAAAAGATAATGGGTATTAAAAAATTAAAAAAATTTAAAAAATCTGAAGTTCAAAAGGAAAAGAAAATCAAACAATCTTGAAACATGGTTTCAATATTATATCGAGAGCAAATGGAAAAAGTTTCAAGCCTGAATATGTTTCACTTCCAAACTATTTAAATCCTCCATTGATCTTGAATAAATCAAATGAAAGGGCTTCTAAAATCATATTTCAGTTCGAAGCTTGTCAAATCCATCGTTGAGAACAAGTAGAAGAAGTTTTAAGGTTAATATGTTTTACTTCAAGACTCATTATCTCTAACATTGAACATGAGTCAATCAAGTGAAAAGGCTTCTAAAATAATATATCATTAGGAGGCTTGTTAACTCTATATTACAAATATGATGACATAAATGGGACATGTTTGATCACATGACATGTCTGAATTTTGCATGAGTATGAGGTGTACATGGTAAAATTAAAATTTTCCATATATTTAAATAGAAAGAAGGGAATGTTGATAGCGTGCATACCCATAGATTCTTAATAAGAAAGGAGGAAAAAACTATAATTTTGGCGATGATAAACTCCAACCTGCACTTCTTTTTGTTTTGCTTCTTCTTTCCTATTCTTCACTTCCGACGTTCTCTTTTTTTCCACTGATCCATTTTTTCACTTGTTTCTTTTTCATCTTTTATTTTTTTTCCCAAATTCTTTCTCAGTTTTTCAATTTAGCTTTTTTTCTCTTGAATATTTCTTTTTCTTTCTCCTCTCTATTCAGCCTACTCCTTTCCGATGTCATTTATTAATTCTATTATGGTAAACTTTTTCTTTCTCAGTATTTTTTAATGATTTTCTCTAATCTTCTTTTCATACATTCTCTTCTTCCAATCCAAAAGTGTCACGAACTCCATTGTTGTTTTTTAGTTTGTTCGTTCTGGGATTGTTTTGTTTTTTTTTCGTTTATTTTCTTTTAACTACAACTCTTTCTAAATTAATAAAGTGCACCTCCTCGTAGCTTTCTCACACACAGTAGTTGAGGGAGAAAGATATGAGCACTTTAAGAGTCTTTAATTTGCATATGATCTTTCCAAATTCAACTATGTGCATGTAATAACATTCATGTTATAATGTCAAAACCATAAGATTGTTTAAAGAGTCTCATGAAGGCTGACAACGCCCTTTGCGTGTGACCCACAAGTGTACCGGTTTGTCGAAGTAATAAATCCCAGGTGAGTGGGTTATCGTATCCATAGGGAATAGTGAATAGAAACACAACGATTGCTACTTAACTAAATGAAGAGGAAACAATAATAGTGTCAATAAAATCAATGTGAACAAGACTAAAGAAAATAAGAAAGAGAGGCACAATAAAATGAGAGGAAAGGCAATTAATAAAAAGTGGGGCACTCGAACATTGCTCACCCTAGGGTTATTGATTCAAGTGCAAGAACAACTATTATGTCTCCTAACTGATGCTGAATGAGTTAAGAAAATCCTAAAATACACGGTCCCAAACCTAAGGTCAACCGTAACTAACTCTACACTATGCCCTGGCGGAGAAATCGCTAAGTCTCTACACCTCACACTGTGTACAGTTACAAGAAGATCTAGGGATTCCAAGTGATAAACCCTATTCCTATGTGTAGATCTAATCCTTTGCTCCAGGTGAAAGACCCCTAATCACAATTAAGGCCCAGATACTAAAGATTACTTCAATGCTTCACTATATTGCTCGTGCAACTCAAGTCAAAGCGAGTTCCTCTGTTAGCACTTCACTCTATTATGACTATAAAGAACTCTTGGAACATGCGAGGTTGGATAAATCACACGGAGGGGAAAAGGGATGCTATGCTACCTTTCGACTCACCCTCTCAACCCTTTCCAATCTAGCAATGTGACACGCCCGAATATGGATGTAAACCGCAAGTGCATAGGTATGTCGAAGTAATAAAATCCCAAGTGAGTGGGTATCGTATCCACAGGGAGTAGGGAGTAAAAACACTTAAATTGTTTCTTAACTAAGTGAAATATAAATAGTGATTTGTATGACCAGATGTAATGCAAACAAAAGTAAAAGAGACAAGAGAGAGAGAGAGCAAGTAAAGGAGAGGTAAGGCAATCGATATAGATGGGGTACTCAGATGTTGATCCACCTAGGAAAATCATTTCAAGTGCAAAAACCCTCTATTATGATTCCTAACTAATGCATTAATGAGTCATGTTGATCATTTAATACATGGTCCCAAATCTAAGGTCAACCATGCTTAACTCTATAGATGTCCCGGAGGAGAAATTGAACAATCTCTCCACCTCGCAGTCGTATAGAATTGCAATGAGTTCTAGGGATTCCAAATAATAAATCCTCTTCCTATATGTAGACCTAACCCTTTGGTCCAGGCGGAAGGTCCCTAGCCACAATTACGCCCTAGATGCTAAAATCACTTCAACATTTCACTCCATTCCACTCGCAACTAAGCCCTAGCGGAAGGTCATCCTTTAGCCCATTCACTCTACTATGACCACAAAGAACTTAAGTAATTGGAGGTAGAATAAATCACACCGGAGGGGAAAGGGGACGCTTTGCTACCTCTTGACTCACCCTCTCAATCCTCTCCAATCTAGATTTGTCTAACTCTTTTGGTGTGTCACTCACTCACAAGGATTACCAAAAAGAACTCTCAACCCTAATGTCACTCTAAGGGAGTATTCATACAATCAAAGCTTTCAAGATTGGAACTCAATAAACATCAATTAATGAAAGCATAATAACAAGGTTCAATGAAATAGATACATCATAGGGTTCACAATCCAAGTACCCACTAGGGGGTTTAGCTCTCCATGGAGCTAATTACAATCAATGAAATCAAATGTAAAAGCAATAAATCCATAGAAATCACCCTCGATAGTTGTGACGACGGTCTTGTGGAGAGTCCTCTACTCGTCCAAAGGTCCCTTTGTCCTGCCTAGGATACATCTCGCCGGATTGGTGCCGACGAAAGCTCTCCCACTAACCTTCTTCCAAACGGATGCGCAATGTCGAAACCATAGAACTTCTCCCAATCCCTAGCAAATACCTCTCAAAACCCTAGCCGCACCCCTCTCTCAAGTTGGGGAAAAGATGTAGAAAAGAATCCTGAAATCAGGGTTGAAATCGGCCTTAAATAGGGCTAGAATCGGGAATCCACACACCCATGTGAATATTTCACACGGCCCGTGTGGAATTAACGCACGGGCGTGTGGGAATTTAAACACACTCGTGTGGCTTCTCGGATAACTCCTTCTTCGGCTGACCATGAACAGTACCAACTACAGTATTTTGATATAGTGCACTGCTACAGTACAGGTCTGAAACACTCCCGAAACCATGCTTTCATCAAGGTGACGTAAACATGCACATGTTTACATCGTAGATCGCTTTACTTATTTAATGAACGACTGCGTTGGTGGAAATCTTGTTACACATGCACAAGCTGGAATACTTAGAATGTGACTGCCTCTGTGCCCCTCCAAATCATTGTTCTAGCTTTAATACAAGGAGGTTGGCACACATTCTAGCATTTTGAACCCGACTTGTGTCTTTTTCATTTGAACCTTCTCAAGATTTCCTCTAAATGGTGCATTCACGATCTAAATAAGATTCGGCTTCACAACCCTATATGCATGAAAGTAACATAAATACACACATATTAGCGTTAAAACCCGATAAAAGTAATACTCATCATAAGAAAATAACACTTCGTATTCTTATCACACAAGCACATATCACAATGTCTAACCCTCATGGTGTGTCACTCATCCACAAAGGCTACCAAGATGGCTCTCAACCCTAGTGGCACTCTAAGGGAGAAATCATTCAACAAGCATTCAGGATTGGAATTCAATTAAAGGCACCAATTAAAGAAAATAAAATAAAAGGTTAATGAAATAATAACATCGTAGGGTTTACCAGTCCAAGTACTTACTAGGGGATTTAGCTCTCCATGGAGCAAGATACAATCAATATTGAAATCGAAAGTAAAAAAATGTAATCCATAAGAAAACTCTTCGATGTTCATCTCGATGGTCTTGTGGAGTAGCCTCGTTCTTTCTCAGTTTTTCAATTTAGCTTTTTTTCTCTTGAATATTTCTTTTTCTTTCTCCTCTCTATTCAGCCTACTCCTTTCCGATGTCATTTATTAATTCTATTATGGTAAACTTTTTCTTTCTCAGTATTTTTTAATGATTTTCTCTAATCTTCTTTTCATACATTCTCTTCTTCCAATCCAAAAGTGTCACGAACTCCATTGTTGTTTTTTAGTTTGTTCGTTCTGGGATTGTTTTGTTTTTTTTTCGTTTATTTTCTTTTTACTACAACTCTTTCTAAATTAATAAAGTGCACCTCCTCGTAGCTTTCTCACACACAGTAGTTGAGGGAGAAAGATATGAGCACTTTAAGAGTCTTTAATTTGCATATGATCTTTCCAAGTTCAACTATGTGCATGCAATAACATTCATGTTATAATGTCAAAACCATAAGATTGTTTAAAGAGTCTCATGAAGGCTGACAACGCCCTTTGCGTGTGACCCACAAGTGTACCGGTTTGTCGAAGTAATAAATCCCAGGTGAGTGGGTTATCGTATCCATAGGGAATAGTGAATAGAAACACAACGATTGCTACTTAACTAAGTGAAGATGAAACAATAATAGTGTCAATAAAATCAATGTGAACAAGACTAAGGAAAATAAGAAAGAGAGGCACAATAAAATGAGAGGAAAGGAAATCAATAAAAAGTGGGTCACTCGGACATTGCTCACCCTAGGGTTATTGATTCAAGTGCAAGAACAACTATTATGTCTCCTAACTGATGCTGAATGAGTTAAGAAAATCCTAAAATACACGGTCCCAAACCTAAGGTCAACCGTAACTAACTCTACACTATGCCCTGGCGGAGAAATCGCTAAGTCTCTACACCTCACACTGTGTACAGTTGCAAGAAGATCTAGGGATTCCAAGTGATAAACCCTATTCCTATGTGTAGATCTAATCCTTTGCTCCAGGTGAAAGACCCCTAATCACAATTAAGGCCCAGATACTAAAGATTACTTCAATGCTTCACTATATTGCTCGTGCAACTAAGTCAAAGCGAGTTCCTCTGTTAGCACTTCACTCTATTATGACTATAAAGAACTCTTGGAACATGCAGGTTGGATAAATCACACCGGAGGGGAAAGGGGATGCTATGCTACCTTTCGACTCACCCTCTCAACCCTTTCCAATCTAGCAATGTGACACGCCCGAATATGGATGTAAACCGCAAGTGCACAGGTATGTCGAAGTAATAAAATCCCAAGTGAGTGGGTATCGTATCCACAGGGAGTAGGGAGTAAAAACACTTAAATTTTTTCTTAACTAAGTGAAATATAAATAGTGATTTGTATGACCAGATGTAATGCAAACAAAAGTAAAAGAGACAAGAGAGAGAGAGAGCAAGTAAAGGAGAGGTAAGGCAATCGATATAGATGGGGTACTCAGATGTTGATCCACCTAGGAAAATCATTTCAAGTGCAAAAACCCTTTATTATGATTCCTAACTAATGCATTAATGAGTCATGTTGATCATTTAATACATGGTCCCAAATCTAAGGTCAACCATGCTTAACTCTATAGATGTCCCGGAGGAGAAATTGAACAATCTCTCCACCTCGAAGTCGTATAGAATTGCAATGAGTTCTAGGGATTCCAAATAATAAATCCTCTTCCTATATGTAGACCTAACCCTTTGGTCCAGGCGGAAGGTCCCTAGCCACAATTACGCCCTAGATGCTAAAATCACTTCAACATTTCACTCCATTCCACTCGCAACTAAGCCCTAGCGGAAGGTCATCCTTTAGCCCATTCACTCTACTATGACCACAAAGAACTTAAGTAATTGGAGGTAGAATAAATCACACCGGAGGGGAAAGGGGACGCTTTGCTACCTCTTGACTCACCCTCTCAATCCTCTCCAATCTAGATTTGTCTAACTCTTTTGGTGTGTCACTCACTCACAAGGATTACCAAAAAGAACTCTCAACCCTAATGTCACTCTAAGGGAGTATTCATACAATCAAAGCTTTCAAGATTGGAACTCAATAAACATCAATTAATGAAAGCATAATAACAAGGTTCAATGAAATAGATACATCATAGGGTTCACAATCCAAGTACCCACTAGGGGGTTTAGCTCTCCATGGAGCTAATTACAATCAATGAAATCAAATGTAAAAGCAATAAATCCATAGAAATCACCCTCGATAGTTGTGACGATGGTCTTGTGGAGAGTCCTCTACTCGTCCAAAGGTCCCTTTGTCCTGCCTAGGATACATCTCGCCGGATTGGTGCCGACGAAAGCTCTCCCACTAACCTTCTTCCAAACGGATGCGCAATGTCGAAACCATAGAACTTCTCCCAATCCCTAGCAAATACCTCTCAAAACCCTAGCTGCATCCCTCTCTCAAGTTGGGGAAAAGATGTAGAAAAGAATCCTGAAATCGGGGCTGAAATCGGCCTTAAATAGGGCTAGAATCGGGAATCCACACACCCATGTGAATATTTCACACGGCCCGTGTGGAATTAACGCATCGGGCGTGTGGGAATTTAAACACACTCGTGTGGCTTCTCGGATAACTCCTTCTTCGGTCGACCATGAGCAGTACCAACTACAGGTATTTTTGATATAGTGCCTTTCGCTACGATGCAGTCTCGAAACACTCCCGAAACCATGCTTTCATCAAGGTGACGTAAACATGCACATGTTTACATCGTAGATCGCTTTACTTATTTAATGAACGACTGCGTTGGTGGAAATCTTGTTACACATGCACAAGCTGGAATACTTAGAATGTGACTGCCTCTGTGCCCCTCCAAATCATTGTTCTAGCTTTAATACAAGGAGGTTGGCACACATTCTAGCATTTTGAACCCGACTTGTGTCTTTTTCATTTGAACCTTCTCAAGATTTCCTCTAAATGGTGCATTCACGATCTAAATAAGATTCGGCTTCACAACCCTATATGCATGAAAGTAACATAAATACACACATATTAGCGTTAAAACCCGATAAAAGTAATACTCATCATAAGAAAATAACACTTCGTATTCTTATCACACAAGCACATATCACAATGTCTAACCCTCATGGTGTGTCACTCATCCACAAAGGCTACCAAGATGGACTCTCAACCCTAGTGGCACTCTAAGGGAGAAATCATTCAACAAGCATTCAGGATTGGAATTCAATTAAAGGCACCAATTAAAGAAAATAAAATAAAAGGTTAATGAAATAATAACATCGTAGGGTTTACCAGTCCAAGTACTTACTAGGGGATTTAGCTCTCCATGGAGCAAGATACAATCAATATTGAAATCGAAAGTAAAAAAATGTAATCCATAAGAAAACTCTTCGATGTTCATCTCGATGGTCTTGTGGAGTAGCCTCGGCCTCTCCAAAGGTCCTCTTGTCAAGCCTAGGGCACACGTCATCAGACTGGTGAAAATAAAAGCTCCCCCAATAACTATTTTTCAAGAGAAACGCTGTGTCATAGCCATATAATGACTCCAAAATCCTTACCAAAGCCCCTCTAAACCCTAGCCGCGGGCCTCCCAAAAGTTGGAGAAAAAGATGGAGAGAAGGATGAAAGATGGATCCCCAAATCGGTACAAGTCGCAACTTTAAATAGGGTTGGAATCGGGAATCCACACGGGCGTGTGGAATTTCCACACACCCGTGTGATTCTGCAGGAATCTGAATTTCGGTGGTCTGTGTATTGTAACTACTACAGTAAATTGATATAGTGATTTGCTACAATAACCTCCTATAATACTTCACCAAAAACACTCCCGAATCCACACTTTTCATCGAGATAACATAAACGGGCACACGTCTATACCATAGATCGCGTCACTTCCTCAAGTAAAAGGACATTTGATGGAAATCTTGCCAACTTTGCACAAGTCGGAACACATGAGTGTGACTGCCTTTGTGCCCCTCCAATTTACATAATCCATTGATCACAATGGAGGTTGGCACACACTCATATGTCTTCGAGCACAACTTGCGTCTTCTCATATGTTCACTTCAAGATTCCATCAATATAATACATTCGCAATCTACTTTGGCTCCTTTCTTCTCTATTTGCCTCCACAACCCTATATGCACAAAAGAACACAAAAACACATGCATTAGCGATAAAATCTAATAAAAGTAATGTTCATCGTAAGAGAAAAATACTTCGTATTCTTAGTACACAAGCACTTATCAAAGGCCTACCTATATTCAGTTTGTAACATGAAACAACAAAGTGAAGCTCTTATTTTGCCTTGAGAAGCATACAGAATGCTTGATCAAATTGCTCAAACAAGAGCACTAGATATTCCATCATAGATTAATGCAAGCATATTAAACATGCTTTTATAAAATGAGTTACCTATGTGATGGATAATATATTTTTTAAAAGCCTAGCATTGATAGGTGACATAGGTCTTTCTGCATCATTGTTAATTAGCTAATAAGCTTATTCTTCGTAGTCAGTCTCGGTGATATACAGACCCTCTCAATTGGGATTGAACTTCCTTCTTGCTTTCTTGTCTATGATGATTGGCCAAATCATCCCTCCTTTCTTGAATGTTCAAATGCAAGCCATTTTATTGTAAGCTCCTGTTGTCCATAAAATATTTAAGCTTGAGACTTCTTTCACTTGTCTTTAGCGAAAGATTATACAAGCTTAAAAGCAAAACAAATTTTATTTTATTTTAGCTTTCATTCATAATTTAAGCCTTTGTTTTTTTTATTGTTACTTGCTTAGCTCAACCTCAATAAGAGGGCTATATGCTCTTAAGAATGAGACCTTAGTGTTGGATTGACAAATTTTGAAGTGAAACTTATTTAACATTGGTTTGGAAGCCTTTTCACTTGCTTAGCTTAATCTAAATGATAGAGTTGATGAGCTTCGAAGTGAGATAATAAATTGTGAAGTGAAATGATAAATGCTTAAATGTATGTATTTTATACATATACATTTTGTACTATTCATGAAAATATTGATAAATTGATGCCCTTTTATGGTTTAATTGGTTCTATTCATGTTAAAGGCCTCAAATAAGCCTAGGTGAGCTCGATGATGCAAATGAGAAAAAAGTTGGTGACAAATATGAAATTTTAGAGCCCTGGGTATTGTAGAAAACTATAGAAAGTATTGTAGTATGAAAGAGTAAAGAAATGACAAAATCTCAGGTTTTGTTGATTGATAACTTGACAGCCGTGAAGATAGCTACAAGGTAGCTGAAGAATTTGTAGCTTTTACTGTAGCAGGTATTGTAGCACATTACTGAAAATTTGGCAAAAATCCTTAGGCTCTCATAGGCATCTCACGACCGTGAACCAGGCGGTGAAGCTAAACCGAGAGCACTTTAAAAGAGGGGTTACGACATCATTGAATGGGTCTTTGGCCGCCCTTTCCCCACCAACATCTTCTAGGGCTTCAAGGGGCCAAAGGAGGCAGATCTAAGCAGCAAAAAATCATGGGAGAGAAGAAGATTGCTATCGAAGAGATCATTTAGGAGTTTGATGGCGCCGATCCGCTAGATTCTTCTCACCACATCTAGTTCACATCTAAGGAAGTTTGTTCATGAAATTTTTGATGATCTACTTGTATTCTAGGCTTTGTCTCTTTGTTATGTGGAACTAGACACCCAAGGTCACCTGGCATCTTGTGAACCTTGGGATGAACTTGCTTGTTTGGATATTGTGATTTACATTTATGTCATTTAGTTTGGTTTGTGGTTTAAGCCTTGTGTTCATTGATGTATCAAATTGTTTGAGAACTCTGTGGTTTGATTTCTAGGTTGTACTTGTTTGTGTGACCATCACCCTTGTACTATACACACTTGGCTTAGAAGGGATTCATGTATGAATACACCCTGACCATCGGGTATTTCGTACCCCTCCAACCATTAGGGATGAACCTAAATATTGTATTTGACCCTAATTAAAGATTCCCTAAGTGTAATGCAATCATAAGAGGATTTGGGTGGAAGCTATTACAATTAAATACTTGTATGGGATTAGGAGTTAATCTCCATGAACATTAGAGTTGACCTACCTTAGGATGTCTCTTTTCCCAAAACAATCATTGCCTTTATAATTTTAACATCCTTCTAGCTTTAGAAGTCCCGAGCTTATCCTCACCTAGGGGCATCACTCTTTCATTGTTAATTGTTTCCTCAATGTGTTTAAGTGGTGTGTCATAGTCCATTTGGTTATAGTTTTCTCTTTTGTTATTTTCTTACTTTGTTTTAATCCTATATTTGGTACATTATATAGTGCCGTCTTGGGGCCCCAGGGAATATGACCCTCTTGCGGTTGCACGAGAGGCTTATTACTTGATAACCCTTGCACTTGTGGATCACACCAAGCTTTTGGCACCGTTGCCAGGGACTGGAAGAATGCTAGGAAAACATATAGCTTACTGCTCTAGTCATTTTTCTTTCCTTTTGTAAATATTTGTCTTTCCATGTGTTTCTTTTCCTTTTGTGTATATTTATTTGTTTTCCTTTTCTTTTAAATTCTTTGTTAACTTATTATTTTTAGTTTCATTTTTTTGAACAGGGCTATTGATTTTCAAGAAAATTTATTTGCCACAAAAATCTATGCACTTGAAGAAAAGATGTAATTTCTTTTTCCCATAAAAGCAAACCATAGCAACCCGAACCTTAATGCCTATAATCCATATCCAGGTGGGCATCCAAAATTTTCTCCATATCATCATACACAACAATTGGAATACCTTTAGCAAGGATTGTTGCAAGAATCATTATTTCAAGAACCGTGGCATTATCATCGCCCAGTGGTTTATGGTGAGCAACCTAATAAATGGGGATTCCATACTAACAAGGTCCCCTTGCGTATATCCCGCAAGTGCACGGGTTTGTCGAAGTAATAATCCCGGATGAGCGGGTATCGAATCCACGGGGAGTAGGGAATAAAAATACTTAATTCGATTCTTAGCTATGTGAAATATTAATGATAATGAGTGTGACAATGATTCAATTCTCAACAGTAAAAGCAACAAGTAAGAGAGCAAAAGTAAAGAAGGGGGTAAGGCAATCGATAAAGATGGGGTACCCGGATAATGCTCCACCTAGGATAATTGTTTCAAGTGCAAGAACCCTCTATTATGCTTCCTAATTAATGCAATGGTGAGTCATGGAAATCCTTAATTACATAGTCCCAAATCTAAGGTCAACTATGCCTAACTCTATACATGTCCCGGAGGAGAAATCGAACAATCTCAACACCTCACACTCGTATGAAGTTGCAATGAGCTCTAGGGATTCCAAGTGATAAATCTCTTCCCAATTATAGACCTAACCCTTTGGTCCAGGTGCAAGGTCCCTAACCACAATTAAGCCCTAGATGCTAAGATCACCTCAACGCTTCACTCCATTGCACGTGCAACTAAGCCCCAGCAGAAGTTCATCCCTTAGACCATTCACTCTATTATGGCCGCAAAGAACTCGAGGAACGGAGGTAGAATCTATCACGCCGAAGGGGAAAGGGACGCTCCTGTACCTCTTGACTCACCCTCTCAACCCTCTCCAACCTAGCTTTGTCTAACGCTCGTGGTGTGTCACTCACTCACAAGGTTACCAACAAGAACTCTCAACCCTAGTGTCACTCTAGGGGAAATGTTCATACAATCAAGCATTCAAGGTTGGAACTCACAATAAACATAAATTTATTGAAAGCATAATAAAGAGGTTCAAAGAAATAAATACATCCTAGGGTTCACAATACCCGAGTACCCACTAGGGGTTTAGCTCTCCATGGAGCTAACTACAATCAAAGAAATAGAATGTAAAATCAATGAATCCATAGAGAAACCCCCTCGATAGTCATGTCGATGGTCTTGTGGAAAGTCCTCTATTCGTCATCCAAGGATGCCCTTGTCCGGTATAGGATATGCCTCGACAGAAGCTCCCCTACCAACCTTCTTCCAAAGGAATGATGATGTCGGAGCCGTAGAACCTCTCCAAACCCTAGCCAATACCTCTCAAAAACCATGCCGAAACCCTCTCTCAAGTTGGGGAAAAGATGGAGAAAAGAATACCAAAATCGGGGATGAATCGGCTTTAAATAGGGCTGGAATCGGGCGACTACACGGGCGTGTATGCTCAACGCGGCCGTGCGGAATTTCCACACGGGCGTGGATAATTTCCACATGCCCATGTGGATTCTCTGTTTCTCTGGTTTCTCGGCCGGCTGTGAACAGTGATGCTACAGTATCTGCTGCAGTATATGCTGTAGTGCCCACTCGAATACGAGGAGGTTGGCACACACTCTAGCATCTCACACCTGACCTATGTCTTCGCGTTTGAACCTTAGCAAGATTTCCTCCAAAATTGGTGCATTATGATCCACATTGGCCTATTTCCTTCATACTCGGCCTCACAACCCTACCTGCATAAAAGTAACATAAAAACACACATATTAGTGTAAAAACCCGAGAAAAGTAATGCTCAATATAAGGAAAGAATGCTTCGCATTCATATCACACAAGCACTTATCACATACGCATGATGTGTTTGCAAAGTTCATGATGCAAGAAGATACTAAATTTGCAACAATTGATACCATGCTTTTAAACGCCCAGCCATCTCTTGAAAGAATGGAGAACCAATAGGAGAATCTTCAGAGACATCGGCAGAGTTGTCACTGATTCATAAACCAACTATAGAAGTCCCATATGATAAATGTATAAATGTATGTATTTTATACACATATGTCTGTGACTATTTATGTGTATTTGGATGAATTGATGCCCTTTGTGCGGTTGATAAATGCCTAAATATATGTATTTTATACATATGAATCTTGTATTATTTGTGTATATTTCAATGAATTGATGCCCGTTTTAGTCTAAATTGGTTATTTCGTTGTTGCAGATCATAAAAGGACTGAACGAAGCTCAAAAATACAAACGGCATTTTTGGGGTTTCGACATTGTAGTTGCACTGTAGCAGAGACACTATTCATGCTGCGGGGCATTCGGTTGTGAGCTGCATGGGGTTCATGCGCCCGCATGAGTACCCGTTAGGTTTGTTGGAAATTCACAACTCTCAGTTAATGTAGCAGAAACACTGAAGCAAAACACTATAGCGGAGTACTATAGCACAGACACCTTTTCTAGGAAAAATGGCAGTGAGCCTCACGGGAATCCATGCGCCCGTATGGAGCCCGTATGGAGCTGACGGGATATATACTTGACTGAATTTCTAGGGCAAAGGGAGACGTTTTTTGAAAAAGCTTTTTGGGGAGTTCTTGGAGCCGACTTCCACCAGTTCTGAGGAGGCAAGATCACACGTTTTGGAGAAGGGGAATCAAAGGGAGAAGCTTGGTTTGGCATCCGTGGAAGCTTTCCACCTAACTTGTAGACGACGAGGGAAGCCGCCCCAATCGCTGCATCCGTGGAAGCTTTCCACCTAACTTGGATTGTCATCGTACTTCCATTGTTTATGGGAGTTTTCTTATGCCATTTGTAGTTATTTTCATGGACCTATTGTTTGTATTTGTTTGTATGGACGAGTAGACCCTAAGGTCACCGGATGCCAGTGAACCTTGGGGTGAACTTGTGTATTTGGATGATTTAATTATGTCTATTGCAATTATTGTGTGTTTGTGATTCATTTTTGGTGCATTTGATGTGTTGCTTACATGAGAACTCTGTAAACCAACTTATACGTTGTACATGGTAGCGTGACCATTGCCCTTGTACTAGACACACCAAGTTTGGAAGAGATTCATGTACGAATACATAGTGACCATCGGGTATTTTGTACCCTTCCAACATTAGGGCTAGACCAAGTTGCGTTCCGGCTCTAATTAGAGATTTCCCCTTTTGTTAATGCAATCGTATAAGGATTTGATCGGAAGAAATTTCATATCAATACTTGTACCAGATTAGGGCTCAATTGCTGTGACCATCAGGTTGATCTAATTTAGGAAATCTCTAGGTCCAACCCTTCAATTGCATGACACTCATAGCATCCTTTGCACTTTAGTAGCCTCTAGGGAATCCACATCCATGACCATTTCATTCCCTTGATTTTATATCCTTGCCCTATTTTAGACTCCACTTGTAGTTCTTTCATTTTAATTAATAGTTCGGAGAACCCCTTTGAATCTTTCAGCTAGAACAACGGGATGAAGAATTTGCAAAGTCTCGCATTTCATTGACGGGGTTGCTGACGGCCGTGAAGACACCCGTGAACCAGCTGAAGAATGTGCAATTTAGTGAAGCAGTTTACTATAACACTTTACAAAATTTTTAGCGAAATCCTAAGGCTCTTATGGGTTCGTTCATGCCCGTAAAAGAGGCCGTGAAGATAACCCAAGAACACTTTGAAACTGGGGTTTGGGCATCATTGAAGGGGTCTTTAACCACTCTTTCTCCACCATGATCTTTTAGGGCTTCAAGGGGTTGGAGAAGGCTGATCTAAGGAGCAAGATCAAGGGCGAGAAGAAGGTTGCTATCAAGGAGCTTGCGGTGCGAAGCGACAAGTTCTCATCATCATCTTCTAGCCGACGAGTCTAAGGGAGTTTTTCTATGATTTTTCTTAGGCTTCCTATGTATTTTGAGATTTCTCTCTTATTCATGTTGAACTAGAGTGCCAAGGTCACCGGGCATCTGGTGAACCTTGGGATGAACTTGATTTTATGGATGTTGTCATTTACATTTATGGCATTTTGTTTGGTTTATGGTTTAAGCTTTGTGTTCATTGATGTATCAAATTGTATGAGAACCATGTGGTTTGATTTCTAGGTTGTACTTGGTTGTATGACCATCACCCTTATACTTGACACACTTAGCTTAGAATGGATTCATGTATGAATACGCCATGATCATTGTGTATTTAATTCCCCTCCAACAATTAACGGTCAACCTAGGTATTGAGTTCGACCCTAATTAGAGATTTCCCTAGGCGTAATGCAATCATAGGAGGATTTGGGCAGAAGCGATTCTGACCAAATACTTGTATAGGATTAGGGGTTAATCGCCATAACCATCGGGGTAACCTACTTTTAGATGTCTCTTGGCCCAAAACCACCATTGCCTGTGTAATTCTAGCATCCTTCTAGATTTATCTCTTGGCCCAAAAGGGGTCCTCTTCTCGTGCCTTAGTCTAACTTGTCTATAGTTATATCTGTTATTAGTGTTCTTATTTTCTTTTAAACCTATCTTTATTAGACTAGGTAATGCCATCTAGGAGGAAGTAATAGTAGTTCTTGGAACCCCAGGAATATGACCCTGTCATGCTTGTGCGAGAGGTATTACTTGACGACCCGTGCGCTTATAGGACTCAATCAGAATGGCACTAATAAGTGCTTGTGTGTTAAGAATGTGAAGTGTTCTTTACTTATGATGAGCATTACTTTTATCAGGTTTAAGCCCTAATACATGTATATTTGTGTTTCTTTTGCGCATTTAGGGTTGTGAAGCTGAGTATTAAGAAAAGAAGCCAAAAGTAGATCGTGAACGCGTTATTTGGTGGAATCTTGGAAGAAACAAATGCGAAGACACAAGTGGGGCTCTAACATACGTGAATGTGTGCCAACCTTCATGTATTCAAGTCATTACAATGAGTTTTAGCGGCACGAAGACAGTCACATTTGCGTATCCCGACTTGTGCATTGATAAAAAGATCTTCACCAATAAGGCCTTTGATTGAAGAAAAGTTGTGATCTACGGCATAAACATGTGCCCGTTTATGTTGCCTCGATGAAAAGTGTGGAATTGGGAGTATGTTGCCTCGATTGAAGAATACTGTAGCAGTTACTATTCCTAGCCGGCCGAAAATCAGGTTTCTAGAGAATCCACAAGGGCGGGTGGAATTCCCCACCCCCATGTGGAAAATCCACATGCCCGTGTAGGCAATCCACAGGGAGGTGTGGATGCCCGATTCCAACCCTATTTAAGCTGCTATTCAGCCCAATTTTTAGGAGGATCTTCCACCCTTCTCTACAACGTTTCTCTATCTTTTGAGATGCCATTGGCTAGGGTTTTGAGAGGCTTTTGGCAAGTCTTTGGAGTGGTCCTACGGATTCGACATTGCGTTTCTCTTGGATGAAGGTTATTGGGGGAGCTTTCTTCGGCAACGATCTGGTGAGGTATGCCCTAGGCCAAACAAGGGGACTTTTGGGGAAGAAGAGGCTACTCCGCAAAACTATCGACACAAATACCGTTGGGGTTTTCCTATGGATTACTTGTTTTTATTTTCAATTTCATTATTGATTGTATCTTTCTCCATGGAGAGCTAAACCTTTAGTCGGTACTTGGATTTTGTAAACCCTAGGATGTTATTGTTTCATTGACCTTTTATTATGCTTTCCTTAATTGATGTTTTTAATTGAGTTCCAATCTTGAATGCTTGTTGAATGATTTCTCCATTAGAGTGACACTAGGGTTGAGAGTCCATCTTGGTAGCCTTTGTGGATGAGTGACACAACATGAGGGTTAGACAATGTTAGATTGGAGAGGGTTAAGAGAGTAAGTTGTGAGGCAGTAGAGTGTCCCCTTTTTCCCTTCGGTGTGATTTATCCTACCTCCATTTGCTAGAGTTCTTTGCAGTCGCAATAGAGTGAAGTACTAATGGATGAACTCCGTTGGGGCTTAGTTGCACGAGCAATAGAGTGAAGCACTGATGTGATTTTAGTATCTGGGGATTAATTGTGACTAGGGGTCTTTCACTGGACCAAAGGGTTAGATCTATGCTTACGAATAGGGTTTATCACTTGGAATCCCTAGAACTTCATGCAACTTTACACAGTGTGAGGTGTTGAGACTCAGTGATTTCTCCACTAGGACATGGTGTAGAGTTAGTCATAGTTAACCTTAGGTTTGGGACCGTGTGCCTTAGGATTTCCATGACTCATTAAACATTAGTTAGGAAGTATAATAGCAGTTCTTGTACTTGAATCATTAGTCGTAGGGGGAGCATTGTCTGAGTACCACACTTCTATCTATTGCCTTTCCTCTCACTTGTGCCTCTCATTCTTATTTCTTTTATTTCTGTTTACATCATATCTTATCAATTCAATCGTTATTCATTTTCACTTGGCTAAGTAGCAATTTTGGTATTTTCTTTAAAATCCTTTCGTTCTTCTTCATTCTCATCTTTCTAATCACTCAGAAAACACTCCTAACCTATTTTCTGACCTCGCACAGTTGATTTAGGGAGATTTACTCGAGTTTTCCGTTAGAATTCAAAGTTTTTAACTTCATCATGTTGGTAACCCTTAATTCTCTCTTTTGTTCATCATATTTGATTTTATTCGATTAAAATGGCGAATGTTGGTTCATTTCTACAATTAGAAGGGGTATTCATTTATAAAGGAATTACAAGCGATTTGATGATGCATTTTTGAGTTTTTAACCTATGGCCGTGCGTTTGTCACGCACCGAAGATATACACTTATGTGTGGAAATTCCACACGACCGTGTGGATTTCTACTATATTTTTCTATGAACTTCTTTGATTAATTGTTCTTCAATTTATATATATATGGCACCTCGGTCGAAGAGGCAAGCTGAGAAACATCCGCGTTAGTCATCACTTGAGCTCGAACAGATGGAATTCATGATTCCTGAGCATCAGGCTTGATTTTAAAGATTAGCAGAGCTAAAGTTTGGACAGACACATTTTCCTGACATGGATGAAGTGTGAGAGGTTCAGGGCTAGGTGACATGGTAGAGGAGATAGAGGAGATACTTGCGGTAGGCGAATGGATTCGGTTGCTAGCCATACAGAATCCTGCGATCTGTATGTTGACGCTCGAGGTGTTACCATCATTCGAGTTTGACCACTCTTATTCCAGCTTTGACAGCATATAGATTATACAGTTTAAAGCACTCAAACAGCATCACAGCATGTCAATTACCTAGTTCTTGACTAGACTGTGACTTTATGATACGGCATTCACAGTTACAGATGACTACGAGATATGCCTACGGATTACCTTGGTGTGCTGACACCGCATCGCGAATATAGAGTGCTATGTGGACAGGAGCAGTATGAGCCCGTGGTGTCTAAGGCTACATGTCTCTCTCGGCCAAGTTACAGGTATATACACGACATTCTGAGCAGGTCAGTTAACGGTTGTGGTGACAGCACCGGTGTGCTCAGCCGACAGGAGCTTTTATATATCTATTTGATGGTATAGAGCACACCAATACACCTGGGATACATCCTGGTAGATTATATATGACATCAGGGGCAGTATGTCAAATTAGGAGTGATATTCTCGGGCCCCTACATCACTAGACTAGGTATGGGTATGTGTTTCTTGGACGCGATTCCAGGAGTCGAGAAGGCGAGTATACCTGCCCCCCTAGGCATAGAGACGATGAGGTTAATTGGAATAGTTCACAGGATTCAGCCTGGAGTGTATGCTTTGACTACATCCGCCCCAGAGATAGCTGAGGATGAGGGTGATGATGCCCAGGGTACTCAGCCTGCCATCAAGCCTCAGCCTGCAGTGATAGAGATCGAGACACCTCCTGTGGTACAGGAGCCACCCCAGTATGTTTATTTTCACCTTCTCGAGCCTTTGATCATTTTGAGAGGCTCGAGAGTGCTGTAGGGGTGCTTCAGACAGAGATCGCTGAGATTTGCGTGACACAGGTTATGTAGTACATGGAGTTTATGGCACGTTTTGATACTTTACAGCAGATCATTGAGCGAGATGTTGCCTCCCCATTTGTTCTGAGGCCAAGGATCCCTTAGGCATCTCCGGCACCACCATCACCCGTCCCAGCACTAGTTGATCCACATAGTACATCATCACCACTAGCAGCAACAGCAGAGGAGTCCCAACCAAACACTGACGCTTGATGCGTCTTTCTTTTTCTTTATTTCTTTCTTGTTTCTGTATTTTATTTTGTATTGTTGCTAGACTTGCACTACTCATAAAGCATTCTCCTTCTGAGTATGTCTTTTACTTTAATTTTGTTATCTCGAGTTATATTCATTGCCTTACCTTTTATATACTCGAGCTGTTTTTGTTTTTATTGAGCTTCGCTGACCCCTCTTGTGTATGCGTGCAGATAGTCTTGTCAGTATGCGAATTGAGAACTAGTTATGGACACGGCAAATGTGGGTCATGTGTGCTTCATAACCCGTTGGAACTTTACTCCCAAGAATTTAGCTCCATCAAAAGCAACATTAGGAGTCAGGGGAGTATTGTTTCAATTGGCCTCTCCCACATATTTACTTGATTGCTATACTTTATATTGTGCTTGTATGTGTACATTGAGGGCAATGTACATCTTAAGTGTGTGTGTGTGTGTGTGTGTGGGGGGGGAGGGGAAGGAGGGGAATTCACTTTGCATATGTCTTTTACACAAGTTTTAATTGACATACATGCTCACATAGCCAATGGCGGTTCACCTTAGTTGCAATGTTTGTATTCTTGAGTTTAGGTGAAATTTTAACATTGAATGTTCTCATGCTCTAGTTTTTACTTGAATTTCTAGGAATTTTTGCCCGATTAGTATTTGTGCATCACCCACCTATGAAACTCTTTTGGAAACTAAAGTTCAATGTTTAAGGGACTAATTAGTTTTGTTTCTTGTTCTACTTTTCTTTAAAATAAATGGAAAACGAAAAGAAATAAATAGATTGTTTAGTTGTGCATTGAGGGTGGAAAGAGCTACCACCTATGAAGTATGAACCTACTCTCATAAGTCGGATACTAGTTATGCCCTAATGAGAGAAAGAGCTATCTTATTGGATGAGTTAAAGCTACCATCCCAGTGGAAAGAGCTTCCACCTTGAAAGTGTGAAAGCCACCTTAGTGGCCTCTTTGGAAAGGGTTACCTTAGAGGATGTGTGAAGCTACTACCATCTTTTTGTTTAGTTACATCTTGTAGATAAATAAGTCCCTTGTAATTAGAACTTTGAGGAGTATACCTTATGTTAAATTATGTGAGTTTACACACACTTTTACGATGTCGGGTTTATTGTCTTTTTTTAATTCAAGTTTTTAGCTAGAGTATTGATTTTTCGTATTTAGTGTTGAAAGTTCCCTTTCTTGTAGAATACTCTCCTTGCATGCTTTGGTGAACCTAAGGCCAAGCACTTTCAATTTTTATTTCTTCTATGCTTCAATGTTTATTTTTGCTTGAGGACACGCAAAAGCTTAAGTGTGGGGGAGTTTGATAAGTGCTTGTGTGTTAAGAATACGAAGTGTTATTTCCTTACGATGAACATTTCTTTTATCAGGTTTCAGTACTAATACATGTATATTTGTGTTTCTTCTGTGCATTTAGGGTTGTGAAGCTAAGTATTAAGAAAAAAAGCCAAAAGTAGATCGTGAACGCACTATTTGGTGGAATCTTGGAAGAAACAAACGCAAAGACACAAGTGGCTCTAAGATACATGAATGTGTGCCAAGCTTCATGTATTCAAGACATTACAATGAGTTTTAGCGGTACGAAGACAGTCACATTTGTGTATCCAGACTTGTGCATTGATAGAAAGATCTTCACCAATGAGGCCTTTGATTGAAGAAAAGTTGTGATCTACGGCATAAACGTGTGCCCGTTTATGTTGCCTCGATGAAAAGTGTGGAATTGGGAGTGTTTTGACAGAGTACTGTAGCAGGCACTGTAGCTAATCGCTATAGCAATATACTATAGCACTTGCTGTTCACAGCTGGATTTTGTAAACCCCCTAGTGGGTGCTTGGATTTTGTAAACCCTAAGATGTTATTGTTTCATTGATCTTTTATTATGCTTTCCTTAATTGATGTTTTTAATTGAGTTCCAATCTTGAATACTTGTTGAATGATTTCTTCCTTGGAGTGACACTAGGGTTGAGAGTCCATCTTGGCATCCTTTGTGGATGAGTGACACACCATGAGGGTTAGATAATGCTAGATTGGACAGGGTTGAGAGGGTGAGTCGAGAGATAACGGAGTGTCCCCTTTCCCCTTCGGTGTGATTTATTTGACCTCCATTTCTTAGTGTTCTTTGCGGTCTCCACAGGGGCGTGTGGATTCTCGATTCCAGCCCTATTTAAGCCGCGATTCTCCACAATTTAAGAAATCTTTTTCCCCTCTTCTCTTCCACTTTTGTCCATCATTTGGGAAATCATTGGCTACGGTTTGTTGAGGCTTTTAGCAAGTCTTTGGAGTGGTTTGAGGGATTCAACACCGCAATTCTCTTGGAAGAAGGTTATTTGGGGAGCTTTGGTTGGCATAGATCCGCCGAGGTGTGTCCTAGGCAGGACAAGGGGACCTTTGGGAAGACTTGGCTACTCCACAGGACCATCGACATGATTACCGAGGGGGTTTTCTTGTAGAACACTTGTTTTTTACTTTTGATTTCATTATTGATTGTATTGTGCTCCATGGAGAGCTAAACCCCCTAGTGTTAAGTTGGATTTTGTAAACCCTAGGATGTTATTGTTTCATTGATCTTTTATTATGCTTTCCTTAATTGATGTTTCAATTGAGTCCAATCTTGAGTGCTTGTGGAATGATTTCTCCCCTAGAGTGACACTAGGGTTGAGAGTCCGTCTTGGTAACCATTGTAGATGAGTGACACACTACAAGGGTTAGACATTACTTGATTGGAGAGGGTTGAGAGGGTGAGTTGAGAGGTAGCGGAGCGTCCCCTTTCCCCTCTGGTGTGATTTATCCAACCTCCATTTCTTTGAGTTCTTGGTGGTCCCAATAGAGTAAAGTTCTAGAGGATGAACTCTGCTTGGGCATAGTTGCGAGAACTTTAGAGTGAAGCGTTGGAGGAACTCTAGTGTCTAGGGCTTGGATGTGACTAGGGGCCTTTCGCCTGGACCAAAGGGTTAGGTCTATACATAGGAAGAGGGTTTATCACTTGGTTTCCCTATAACTCCATGCAACTTTACACAGTGTGAGGTGTTGAGACTGAGCGATTTCTCTACCGGGACATAGTGTAGACTTAGTCACAGTTGACCTTATATTTGGGACCATGTGCTTAAGGATTTCCACGACTTATTGAGAGTTGATTAGGGATAATAATAGTTGGTCTTGCACTTGAAACATTAATCCTAGGGGGAGCATTGCCCGAGTACCCTACCTCTATCTATTGCCTTACCTCTTACTTATTTTTGCCTTTCATTCTTGTTTCTTTTTATCTTTGTTTTCATTACATTTTATCAACACTATCATTGTTCACTTTCACGTGGTTAAGTAGCAATTTAAGTATTTTTACTCCCTAGTCCCTGTGGATACGATACCCCACTCACCTGGGATTTATTACTCGACAAACCCGTGCACTTGCCTGTCACATGCAAGAGGTGTTGTGAAGTTTTTGACGCCGTTGCCGGATAGTAGGCGTTTAGAGATACTTTCTTTGCACTTTGCTATCTTGGCTATTCATTCATTCTCTTTCATATCTTCTTATCTTATCATCGTTCTAATTTTGTTTTCTTCCTTTTGTTGCAGCTCCAGGTTATGACCCAAGAGAACCCTTCGATACTAAATTGAAGGTGATCCTCAACTTGAACATACACTCAGAAAAAGGGGAAAAGAACCTATCCAAGAATTGCCGAATCTAGCTAAAGTGGAAGTTGAAGGATCTGACAACATGGAGGAACATAATGAACAACAGAGAACACTCTCAGATTACGCCAGACTGTCAGTACTAGAACACAATCTACCATTGGGTGACCCTCGATTACAGCTCCGAACTTCGAGCTGAAGCCAGCATTCATCCAGATGATATAGAAGTCAACGCAGTTCAATGGTTTTGTCGATGAGGATCTAAACAATCACATTAAGAACTACTTTGAAGTTTGTGACATGCTCAAGATCAATGGTGTTACGGATGATGCTATTAGATTGAGGGCTTTCCGATTCTCTCTAAAAGGAAGAGCTAAGTAGTGGTTACATTCTTTACCACGAGCATCCATCACGACATTAAATGAAATGGGTGAAGCTTTTCTTGCAAGGTACTTTCCTCCGGGGAAATCGGTAAAGCTTTGCAATGAGATATCATCATTTGTTCAGATGGAGCTCGAGTCCTTGTTTTAGACATGGGAGCGATTCAAGGATCTTTTGCAGAAGTACCGACAGTATGGATTCCCCGAATGGATGATCATTCAGACCTTTTACAACAAGTTGAATCCAAGTACAAGACAACTTCTAGATGTCGCCACAGGAGGTAAAATGTGGAATAAGACCCCCGATAAAGCAGATAATTATTAGAAGAAATGGCCATAAATAGCTACCAATGGAATGCAAGGGAAAGGAAGAAAGTGGTCAGACTCCATGAGATCAATGCAGTTACATCATTGGCGGCCCAAGTGGAGGCATTGAGTAAGAAGTTAGACACTCTAACTACTCCTAGATGGGCGGCCGTAAAGAATTGTGATGGATGTGGTGGGGGGTGGGCATGCCCCATCCGATTGTCTGATAGCCGTTGGTGGTACTTCATCCGTTGAGCAAGTAGACTTTGTGGGTAATACAATGAGAAACCAAGGCAATCCATTTAGCAACACCTACAACCAGGGGTTGAGGAATCTTCCAAATTTCTCATGGAGTAACCAAGGGTAGCAAAAGGCTATAGCACAACCGGGTTTCCAATAACAATGACAAGCCCCCAACATGGAAAATAGAGTTTAAGGTTTGGAGACCCGGATGACTGACTTAGAGAAAGCGTTGACCCAATTTGTGAAATCATCAGATACATGGTTCCAATCAGTCGAGGCTACACTTCACAACCACAACGCTTCATTGCACAACCTAGAAAATCAAGTAAGGCAAATCACGAAGTCTCTATCGGAGAGATCACAAGGAAGCTTACCGAGTAACACTAAACCAACCCATGAGGATGCATATTTCCTATAGATTTCATAGTGTTGGATGTCGATGAGGATGTTGAAGTAGGCTTCCAGGTGAGAAGACCAATGCTGAATCACCCGAGGTCGTAGAGGTTGAGAAGGGAGCAACTAAGGAGAAGGAGATGGCACCCCCATCTTACAAGCCAAGAATCCCTTATCCCTCTAGATTGAAGAATGACCAAAACGATGAGCAATACAAAACGTTTTTGGGTCTATTCAAGCAATTGCACATCAACATTCCTTTTGTGGAGGCATTGTCTCAAATGCCTCGGTATGCTAATTTCTTGAATGATCTATTAAACAATAAGAGGAAGTTGGAAGAGAGTGTATCGGTGATCTTAGATACCACTTGTTCGGCGGTCTTGTAAAAGAATATGCTGAACAAGAAGAAGAACCCAGGAAGCTTCATTATCCCATGCAACATTGGTAACTTGGGTGAAGAGATGGCATTGGCAGACTCAGGGACCAGTATCAATGTCATACCATACTTTTTCTTTTAAAAATTAGGCTTGGGAGAGCCTAGGCCCTTTCCAATGACTTTGCAATTGGCGGACCGGACGGTGAGACATCCAAGGGGAATCATTGAAGACGTGCTTGTCAAGGTGGAAAAGTACATATTTCCTATAGATTTCATAGTGTTGGATGTCGATGAGGATGCATATGTTCCTTTGATACTTGGGAGGCCATTCTTGTGCACTTCCAAGGCATTGATTGGCATGGACGGCGGGTAGTTGACACTGAGGGTTGGAGATGACAAGCTCACATACCGCCTCGCTGAAGCTATGCGACATTCTCTTGACTTTGATGATACTTTATATTTTCTTGACACTACTGATAAACTTATTGATGAATATGTGCAGGAAATGGTAAATCCGGACCCATATGAGGGGTTGCTAGACCAAGACGACGACAACGAGCAATTAATGATGCCTGGTCTAGAGGAGAAAGCACTACCTACTCCTGGGGTCATGAAAAATATGCTCCAGAAGATGAAGTGAGTGAGAAGACGCCACAAGAAACTCCCCAAGGTTGTTGGGGATGTGCATGAATGGAGCAAGGGTGACAAGTCTTTAAGTGGTAACAAGCTCGACAACTCTCCCTCTATCTTCAAGAGGCTGTGCTCATCATGCTTTCAAGTCATGGGTAAGAGGGAAGCCTTCATCTATGAACCTTGGTGAGGTAAGAAAAGCTACGTCAAACTAAGTGACGTTAAACAAACGCTTCTTGGGAGGCAACCCAAGCACTTACTGTTTTGTTAGTTGTTAGTTTAGTGTTTGCATGAATAAGATGTTGAGTGTTGGTGTCTATATGTTTTGATGCATCACTGTGATTCTCCTGTGAATGAGTTGGTGTTATCGTGTGTTTAAATGTCTATGGTGAAATTGTTGGTCATTTGAGCATGTTTCGTGTTTTTCTCTGGTATAATTTTTATACTAGAAGCAGGTTCTGAGTTTTTTTATATGTGCAGGAATTTTCTGCAAAGCCTGCACTTCCACCAAGACATACAAAGAAAATGCATGGGCATGTGGAATTTCCACACTCTCGTGGGTCTCTACTGAGAGCTCATCAAGAGAAGGCACAAGGGCGTGGATTCGCCCCTATGAACGACCTTGTGAGATACACACGCCCGTGGGTAATTTTCACAATGTATGTGTCTTCCGATAGAGATTTAGAGATTTTTCCCGAGAAGACACAGAGGCGTGGACTCACCCTTGTGGATGACCCTGTGATAAACACACGGGCGTGGATGATTTCAGCACACCCGTGTGGATCTCTGCAGAGGAGCTCTCTTCCATCCCGAGAATACACAGGGGCATGCGAGTGCCCCTGTGAACTGGCCCTGTACAAGTCCATGCCCGTTGGAAATTTTCGTATGGCGTGTGAAACACTTAGAGTTTTCTCGGGTTGGACAGAGAAGCCACAGGGGTGTGGGAATGACAATGTGGGTGATCGACACAGAGTGTGAACACCTGCAAGCGCACAGGGTCGTCAAGTAATAAACCACTCAAGCACACACGAGTTGGTCGTATTCCCAAGGGGCCTGAGGAGCTACTTTACTCAATTCTTACCTGTCGTTTAGCTCACTAATTCCAATTCAAGAGAAAATAAGAAAAGAAAGCAAAGTGAAAAGTAAGAGAAATTCTTAAGAAATATGATACGATCAAAACACGGGAGAAGCTCAAGGTTAGAAAATGGTCATGGATGCGGATCCCCAATGGGGTTACTTAAGTGAGTAGGAAATTGAGTAGTTAAGCACGTGGCTAGTTGGACCGATAAAACCAAAACTTAGGTCAACCCGATGGTCACGGCAATTGACCCCTATCCCGGTGCAAGTGTTGAGTACAGAATTTCTTCCGCCCAACTTCCCACACGGTTGCAAGGAGAAAGATGGTTTTCACAAGTTAGGATAGAAACACAAGTAGTTTTTAATCCTAGGAATGGAGGGATACAAATACCCGATGGTCACAGCGTACTTATACAATAATCCCTTCCTAGTTTGGTGAAGTCTAGCGCTAAGGCAATGGTCATGCTACAAAACGCCACCAAGAAATTGATACATCACTCAACTTAATCAAATGTACCAAAATAATCAAGAACACCAAACAAGAATCACAACAAGCTAAACATGCATAAACTACTCAAATAAACCAATACATCACAAGTTCATCCCCAAGGTTCACCTACATCCGGTGACCTAGGGGTTTAGTTGTTCATGTTCAAAAAAGAAACCAAACAATGCATACAAACAACTAAAATAAACACGAGGAACACTCCCTCAAATGGTGAAGGCCGAATGACGCTTGAATCAACGGAGAAAATCTTCCAAAGACGCCACTTGCAGGGGTGGCTTCCCGTCGTCTTCAACCTCCAAGAAATTTAGCCCTAGAGGTAGATCCTCCTAATTCTTGCTCTCTCCGCCGAGAAACGCTCGAATTCCCTCCCTTTTTGCCCTCCTTAAGCTCGGGTTCAAGGTGGTGTGGAAGTGCTTCCCTAACCCAAGCCGTTTCTTGCCCAAAGAAGATGATGATTCCCCCAAAGGAAGCTCCCCAAAAAGAAGCCCTCAAAGCCCTTTTAAACCCTCAGGTCCCGATAGGTAAACGGGTCAATATACCAGCCGTATGCCGACCCCTCGGGATTTCCAGTTTTCTGCCGAGAAGCCCGTGATGAGCTATAGTAATTGCTACAGTGAAACTGCTACAGTACAAATAAATGTAACAAATAATACCAAAAAATTACATGCAAAATATGTACTTTTAGACGTTTATCAAACATCCCCACACCTAAGCATTTGCTTGTCCCCAAGCAAACAAACATGAAGAACTAATTGAAAGAAGATAAACGGTTAAAAGTGCGACATCAAGCTGAAACGTAAAGGACTTCACAAGCACATATGGACAAAAATCAAGGAGTGAGCTGGTCAATGAATAGTGAAGTGATATTAGCTCTGCCTCATCTAGAATGCCCCTGTGAATGGGTGCAAACTCCCACCTTGACCTTCACACCCTGGATCACCCCAGGATGCCCTTTCACCTCACATATAATGAAGATGGAATTAAAGTGCTAAAGACCTCTTCAATACTCAGTTAAAAGTCTTTTGGTTCCTCAATACAATTCTAACTCTTAAGTGATTATGAAATAGGTGCCAAGAGATGACAAGAGATATGTTATTTCCTTCCCACACATATGTACACAATTTCTCTTTTTTTTTTGTTCGATCCGCCTAACATAGACTGCACAAAAAAAAAGAATCTTCAAGATGGATGTACATGCTGGCTAGGCATAAGAGTCATCCTCTTACTCGATTACAGTCTACATAGACGCATTCATGCCTACAAAGTAGAGGAATACTGACATAAACCCCCTTTGTTTTTTTTAATATCTCATGATCCCTGATTGGCTACCTGCTACAAACTTCACTTAAGGTTAGAGAAAACAGTGGAGGAACTCAATAGTTTATAAAAGTGCATTGAAGATAGAATTTAACAAATTAATGCCAAAGTCATCACGATGGGTTGGCTGGAGAGTACAAGGTGAAAGTGATCGCGAACATGTATACAGGTGTACTAAAATGAAACAGAGCTACATTCAAGCATATGCGATGTACAACTCACAACTATCATTCTACCAAGATAGGAAGTCCTTAACTAAACAATCATAGCCATCATAGGTAGTAAGCATGCATAAGAATAAAATACTCCAAGTAAGAAAATTATCCCCACACCTAAAGTCGTACATTGCCTTCAATGTACCTAAGTCAGCGGAGAAAACTAGGGAATGAAAAAAAAACAATAAACACAGAATTGGAGTAAAGAAACTTCCTTGATTCCATGGTGTGATTCCTAGTTTCTCCACATGGATCAGGGGCATACCACACAATGAGGGCGATAAGTGCAAACTCCTCAAAATCAATAACCCTGCAAAGCACAAGGAGCCTATCATTATTCACAATTTGTAAAGAGAAAATGTAAATAAAATACGGGGAGGAGAGCGCCAACATAAATAAAAGAGGAGCATAGTAGGGGAAAGACCCTAACTAACTCAAAAGTACAAGTCTAAATAACACACAACAAACAAAACAGAAAAGAAAAACAGATACAAAATAAACAAAGGTATGTCACGGGTCTATGAGGCGGGAGGAAATGAGGATGTAGCACAATCAGTGGCAACAGAGGTCGATGAAGATGAGCTGCGAGGAATGGTCAGGAGTTCAGCTAAGTTGTGCTCAATCCGCTGCTGTGATGTGATGATGTCCCTTTGTCCACTCTCAAGACACTGGAACCGCTGCTAGACCTCAGTTCGAAATAACTCCAACCTGGTTGCCAAAGATAGTGAACCCTCTCTATCATCCCGGTCAGACTCTGACTCAGTCTTAGTGTCACGTGAAGTACCGGGGTCCTGTGAGCATGATCCTTGCTGTTGGGCAAGGCGATAAATACTTCCCCACTTCTCAACAATCACAATGGAGACAAGGGACGGAATCCCTAAGGGGGCAATAGATCCCACCACAGTCATACCTCTAGTGTGCTAAATCAATCCCATGCCGTGGATGAGTTGGGAGGCCTTCCGTGTTCGACAGTTAGCTGGGATGGAACTCCAATAAGATGCATTCGCTTTTAACTGTGGAGCTTCATCAACAGATTGCTTGAACGCGGATGATCTTAGGTTAGTTTCAGTATATAACCCCAAATGCACACCAATATCATCCTAAGAAACACGACGTTTCTTCCAAAAGCTCAGAAAGTGATGTGGTTAGACTGGTGAGTGAATGGGTATTCCTTGACCATTACGATGGAGCTAAGGACCTCCAAGCTAAGGGTATAAGTGCTTGTGCGATATGAATGCGAAGCGTTCATTCCTTATGTTAAGCATTACTTTTCTCAGGTTTTTACATTAATATGTGTGTTTTTATGTTACTTTTATGCAGGTAGGGCTGTGAGGCCGAGTATGAAGGAAATAGGCCAATGTGGATCATAATGCACTTATTTTGGAGGAGATCTTGCTAAAGTTCAAACGCGAAGACATAGGACAGGTGTGAGATGCTAGAGTGGTCGTGAGGTTGAAGGGAGGCTTCCGAGTGAGAGGCAGAAAGAACACGCACCCGAGGTTGTAGAGGTTGAGAAGGGAGAAAACAAAGAGAAAGAGGTGGCAACCCCACCTTTCAAGCCAAGAATCCCTTATCCCTTTAGATTGAAGAATGACCAAGGGGATGAACAGTATAAGAAGTTCCTGAGTTTGTTCAAGCAACTCCACATCAACATTCCTTTTATGGAGGCATTGGCTCAAATGCCAAAGTATGCGAAGTTCCTGAAAGACCTATTGACCAACAAGAGGAAATTGGAGGAGAGTGCTTCAGTGGTACTAGATGCTTCATGCTCGGCGGTGTTGCAAAAGAACATGCCGAACAAGAAGAAAGACCCGGGAAGCTTCATCATTCCGTGTAACATCGGCAACTTAGGTGAGGAAATGGCATTGGCGGATTCATGGGTGAGCATCAATGTCATGCCATATACTTTCTTCCAAAAGCTAGGCTTGGGTGAGCCTAAGCCTACTCGGATGACTTTACAATTAGCCGACTGAACGGTACGACATCCGAGAGGCATCATTGAAGACGTGCTTGTCAAGGTGGACAAGTACATTTTTCTGGTTGACTTTGTAGTGCTAGATGTCAATGAGGATGCAGATGTACCCTTGATACTTGGGAGAACGTTCTTGCGGACTTCCAAAGCATTAATTGACATGGACGGCGGGGAGCTCACATTGAGAGTTGGAGACGATAAGCTCACATACCGCCTTGCTGAAGCCATGCGGCATTCTCTCGATTTTGATGATACTCTATACTTTCTAGACACTACTGATGAAATTGTTGATGAATATTTGTAGGAGATGTTCAACCCGGATCCGTATGAAGGTTTGTTCGACCAAGAGGAGAGCAATGAAGAAGTAATAATGCTTGGTTCGACTGGAGAGGAAACATCTACCCCGGGGATCTTGAAAAAGGTGCTCCGGAAAATAAAGAGGGCTCGGAGACGCCACCGAAAACGTTCTAAGATTGTTGGAGATGTATATGAGCCAAGGAAGTTGGACGAACCATTGCTAGGTGGTCTGAAGCCCGAGAGTACACCCTCTATCCTCAAGAGACTTTGCTCATCATGTTTCCAAGCCATGGGTAAGAGGGTAACCTTCATTTATAAACCCCATGAGGTAAGAAAGATACGTCAAGCTTAGTGACGTTAAACAAGTGCTTCTTGGGAGGTAACCCAAGTGTTTACTGTTTTCGTATCTTTCAGTTTAGTTGTTTACTTGAATAAACTGTTAAGTGTTGATGTTTTTAATGTTTATATTTTTGTGCTGGAATTTAATTGTGGCTTTTTCAAATTCATCATGTGTTTTATGGAGAATTTGCGAAGTTTGGTCGTTTGAGTTCTATTTCGTGTTTTTGTCGGGTAAATTTTGCATAATAGGGCAGTCTCTAAGTGTGTAAACATGTTTGGAATATTTCTGCAGAGCATGCAGGTTTTTTCTAAGTCATCCAGAGAAAACACAAGGGCGTGGGGAATTTCCGCACGCCCGTGGATGTGTACTGTGAACTCATCCAGAGAGGGCACAGGGGCGTGCGGCTGCCCCTGTGGATGACCATGCGACTGGCGCATGTCCGTGGGTAATATCCGCACGGGCGTGTGAATTCTTGCAGAGTTGGGCAGATTTTCCCGAGAACACACTAGGCCGTGGACTCACCCCTGTGGTTGTCCTTGTGAACTACACACGGGCGTGGGTAATTTCTGCACGCCCGTGCGAAACTCTGCAGGTTGCTCCCTCCATCCCGAGAAAACACAGGGGCGTGCGGCTGCTCCTGTGAGTTGGGCATGTGAATGTCCACGCCCGTGGTGAATTTCCGCACAGGCGTGCGTAAGACTTGATATTTTTCTCGGTTGTCCAGGGAAGCCACGGTGGGCGCATGGCCCCGCCTCGTAGGGTAGCACGGGCGCATGTAAAAATTTTCGTACGCCCGTGGGAGATCATTCTAAATCATTGAGAGTTTTTTTTCCGAGAGTGCACAGGGGCATGCGTACGCCCCTGTGGTGCTTTTTAAGTGAGGCACACGATTGTGTGGAAATTATCCACGCCCGTGTGGATGCACAGAACGTCAAAAGTCGCTAGTTCTGTTTGAAAAGGGGATGATTTCTCTCCCTCTTCAGGACTTCTTTTCACTAGAAAACACTCTCACAACACTCTCCGAGTCCATTGCGCGATATGAATGCGAAGCGTTCATTCCTTATGTTAAGCATTACTTTTCTCAGTTTTTACATTAATATGTGTGTTTTTATGTTACTTTTACGCAGGTAGGGCTGTGAGGCCGAGTATGAAGGAAATAGGCCAATGTGGATCATAATGCACTTATTTTGGAGCAGATTTTGCTAAAGTTCAAACGCGAAGACATAGGACAGGTGTGAGATGCTAGAGTGTGTGCCAAACTCCTCGCATTCGAGTGAGCACATCCATTTGGAGGGGCACAAAGGCAGTCACACTCGAGCATTCCGACCTATGCATATAAGAACAAGAGCCCCACCAACATGTATATCATTGAAGAAGCAAGTGATTCAAGACGTGAACGTGTGTCCGTTTGTGTTACCCCGATGAAAGTATGGAATTGGGAATTTATTCAGGTCGAAGACTGTGGAGAGCACTGTTGCAATAATGTAGCAATTATTGTAGCAGCACTATTCACAGCCGGCCGAGAAATCAGAGAAACAGAGAATCCACACGGGCATGTGGAAATTATCCACGCCTGTGTGGAAATTCCGCACGGGCGCATGTAGCGTCCACGCCCGTGGAGTTGCCCGATTCCAGCCCTATTTAAAGCCGATTCAGCCCCGATTTTGGTATTCTATTCTCCATCTTTTCCCCAACTTGAGAGAGGGCTTTGACTAGGGTTTTGAGGGGTATTGGCCAACGTTTTGGAGAGGTTCTACGGCTTTGACATCGTCATTCCTGAGGAAGAAGGTTGGTAGGGGAGCTTCCGTCGAGGCGTATCCTATACCGGACGAGGGAATCCTTGGAGGACGAGTAGAGGACTCTCCGCAAGACCATCGACACGACCATCGAAGGGGTTTCTTTATGGATTCATTGCTTTTATATTCAATTTCTTTGATTGTACATAGCTCCATGGAGAGCTAAACCCCTAGTGGGTACTTGGGTGATTGTGAACCCTAGGATGTATTCGTTTCTTTGAAATTTTTTTTTTTGCTTTTAATAAATATATGTTTATTATGAGTTCCAACCTTGAATGCTTGATTGTATGAACATTTCCCCTAGAGTGACACTAGGGTTGAGAGTTCTTGTTGGTAACCTTGTGAGTGAGTGACACACCACGAGCGTTAGACAAAGCTAGGGTTGAGAGGGTGAGTATAGAGGTACGGGAGCGTCCCCTTTTCCTTCCGACGTGATAGATTCTACCTCCGTTTCTTGAGTTCTTTGCGGCCATAATAGAGTGAATGGTCTAAGGGTTGAACCTCCGCTGGGGCCTAGTTGCGCGTACAATGGAGTGAAGCGTTGAGGGGATCTTAGTATCTAGGGCTTAATTGTGCCTAGTGACCTTCCTCCTGGACCAAAGGGTTAGGTCTATAATTAGGAAGCGATTTATCACTTGGAATCCCTATAGCTCCTTGTAACTTTATTCGAGTGCGAGGTTGAGAAGTTATTTAATCTCTCCTCTGGGACATGAATAGAGTTAGGCATAGTTGACCTTAGATTTGGGACTATGTATGTAAGGATTTCCACTACTCACCATTGCATTGATTAGGAAGCATAATAGAGATTTCTTGCACTTGAAACGATTTTCCTAGGTGAAGCATCATCCGAGTACCCCATCTTTATCGATTGCCTTGCCTCCTCCTTACTTTTGCTCTCTTACTTGTTGCTTTAACTGTTGAGAATTGAATCATTATCACACTTATCATTGTTGATACTTCACATAGCTAAGAATCGAATTAAGTGTCTTTACTTCCTACTGTCTGTGGATTCGACCCTGCTCACCCGGGATTATTACTTCGACAAACCCGTGCACTTGCGGGATATACGCAAGGGACCTTGTCAAGTTTTTGGCGCCGTTGCCGGGGAGCTAGGCGTTTAAAAATACTTTGCACTTTGTTTTCTTAGCTATTTCACCACACATTCTAATTCATATCTTCTTATTCTATCATCGTTCTGATTTTCTTTTTCTTTATTTTAGGTACAGCTCCAGGTTATGACCAGAGGGAATCCATCAATATTGATTGAAGGAGACCCTGAGTTTGAACGTACACTTAGAAGAAAAGGGAAAGAACCTGTGTAAGAACATCATAATCCAGCTGATTTGGAAGTAGAAGGATCTGACAACATGGCAGAACAAAATGAGCAACAACGAACACTATCCGATTATGCCAGACCTTCAGTGTTGGGGACACAATCAAGTATTGTGCGTCTCCCAATTATAGCTCAAAACTTCGAGCTAAAGCCGGCATTCATAAATATGCTGCAGCAATCCGCACAATTCAATAGTTTGGCCGATGAGGATCCAAACAGTCACATAGAGAGCTTCCTCGAGGTGTGTGACATGCTGAAGATAAATGGTGTGACGGATGATGCCATTTAGTTGAGAGCCTTCCCATTTTCCTTAAAGGGGAAAGCAAAGAAGTGGCTACACTCATTACCTAGAGCATCAATCACTACATGGGAGGAGATGGTAGAAGCTTTTCTAGCCCGTTATTTCCCTCCCGGAAAATCAGCAAAGCTTAGGACTGAGATCTCATCCTTTGTGCAGTTGGAATTGGAGTCTCTATTTGAGACATGGGAAAGGTTTAAGGAACTCCTGCGCAAGTGTCCGCAACACGGATTCCTGGAGTGGATGATTGTTCAAACCTTCTATAATGGTTTGAACCCGAGTACAAGGCAACTCTTGGATGCGGCGGTAGGAGTTACCTTAGGTAGCAAGACCCCCGACGAGGCTCGTCAATTGATTGAGGAAATGGGGTTAAATAGCTACCAGTGGAACGCTAGGGAGAAGAAAAAGGTGGCCGGTCTCCATGAAATTGATGCGGTAACTTCATTGGCGGCCCAAGTGGAGAGTTTGAGTAAGAAGCTGGATCTCATAGCTTCGAATAGAGTTGCGGCCGTGACCAATTGCACTGGTTGTGGTGGAGGACATGCTCCCTTCGATTGCCCATTCGTCATTGGTGATGTTTCTTCAATTGAGAACGTTGACTTTGTAGGTAATGGAATGAGACCTCAAGGGAATCCATACAGTAACACCTACAATTCAGGTTGGAAGAATCATCCCAACTTTTCATGGAGTAATCAAGGACCACAAAAGACCATGGGGCCATCGGGTTTCCAACAACAACAACAAGCCCCTCAAGTGGAAAACAGAATTTCAGGCTTGGAAACCCGAATGACAGATTTGGAGAAGCACTTGGCTAGATTTGTTCAATCAGCAAATACAAGGTTTGAATCAGTCGAGGCGATCACTTTGAGAAGTGGTCGTGAGATTGAAGGGAGGCTTCCGAGTGAGAAGCAGAAAGAACACGCACCTGAGGTTGTAGAGGTTGAGAAGGGAGAAAACAAAGAGAAAGAGGTGGCAACCCCACCTTTCAAGCCAAGAATCCCTTATCCCTTTAGATTGAAGAATGACCAAGGGGATGAACAGTATAAGAAGTTCCTGAGTTTGTTCAAGCAACTCCACATCAACATTCCTTTTGTGGAGGCATTGGCTCAAATGCCAAAGTATGCGAAGTTCTTGAAAGACCTATTGAACAACAAGAGGAAATTGGAGGAGAGTGCTTCAGTGGTACTAGATGCTTCATGCTCGGCGGTGTTGCAAAAGAACATGCCGAACAAGAAGAAAGACCCGGGAAGCTTCATCATTCCGTGTAACATCGGCAACTTAGGTGAGGAAATGGCATTGGCGGATTCATGGGCGAGCATCAATGTCATGCCATATACTTTCTTCCAAAAGCTAGGCTTGGGTGAGCCTAAGCCTACTCGGATGACTTTACAATTAGCCGACTGAACGGTACGACATCCGAGAGGCATCATTGAAGACGTGCTTGTCAAGGTGGACAAGTACATTTTTCTGGTTGACTTGTAGTGCTAGATGTCAATGAGGATGCAGATGTACCCTTGATACTGAGGAGACCGTTCTTGCGGACTTCCAAAGCATTAATTGACATGGACGGCAGGGAGCTCGCATTGAGAGTTGGAGACGATAAGCTCACATACCGCCTTGCTGAAGCCATGCGGCATTCTCTCGATTTTGATGATACTCTATACTTTCTAGACACTACTGATGAAATTGTTGATGAATATATGTTGGAGATGTTCAACCCGGATCCGTATGAAGGTTTGTTCGACCAAGAGGAGAGCAATGAAGAAGTAATGATGCTTGGTTCGACTGGAGATGAAACATCTACCCCGGGGATCTTGAAAAAGGTGCTCCGGAAAATGAAGAGGGCTCGAAGACGCCACCGAAAACGTTCTAAGATTGTTGGAGATGTATATGAGCCAAGGAAGTTGGACGAACCATTGCTAGGTGGTCCGAAGCCCGAGAGTACATCCTCTATCCTCAAGAGACTTTGCTCATCATGCTTCCAAGCCATGGGTAAGAGGGTAACCTTCATTTATGAACCCCCGTGAGGTAAGAAAGATATGTCAAGCTTAGTGACATTAAACAAGCGCTTCTTGGGAGGCAACCCAAGTGTTTACTGTTTTCGTATCTTTTAGTTTAGTTGTTTACTTGAATAAACTGTTAAGTGTTGATGTTTTTAATGTTTATATTTTTGTGCTGGAATTTTATTGTTGGTTTTTCAAATTCATCGTGTGTTTTATGGAGAATTGGCAAAGTTTGGTCGTTTGAGTTCTATTTCGTGTTTTTGTCTGGTAAATTTTGCATAATAGGGCAGGCTTTGAGTGTGTAAACATGTTCAGAATATTTCTGTAGAGCATGCAAGTTTTTTCTACGTCATCCAGAGAAAACACACGGGTGTGGGGAATTTCCGCACGCCCGTGGATGTGTACTGTGAACTCATCCAGAGAGGGCACGGGGGCGTGCGGCTGCCCCTGTTGACGACCATGCGACTGGTGCATTCCCGTGGGTAATTTCTGCACGGGCGTTTGAATTCCTGCAGAGTTGGGCAGATTTTCCCGAGAACACACAGGGGCGTGGACTCACCCCTGTGGGTGACCTTGTGAACCACACACAGGCGTGGGTAATTTTCGCACGCCCGTGGGAAACTCTGCAGGTTGCTCCCTCCATCCCCAGAAAACACAGGGGCGTGCGGCTGCCGCTATGAGTTGGGCATGTGAATGTCCACGCCCGTGGGGAATTTTCGCACGGGCATGCGTAAGACTTGATATTTTTCTCGGTTGTCCAGAGAAGCTACAGGGGCGTGCGTCTGCCCTTGTGGGTATGGCGCACGTCCGTGGGGGATCGTTCTAAGTCAGTAAGAGTTTTTTTTTCGAGAGCGCACAGGGGCGTGCGTACTCCCCTGTGGTGCTTTTTAAGTGAGGCACACGGGCGTGTGGAAATTATCCACACCCGTGTGGATGCACAGAACGTCAAAAGTCGCGAGTTCTGTTTAAAAAGGGGATGATTTCTCTCCCTCTTCACGACTTCTTTTCACTAGAAAACACTCTCACAACACTCTCCGACTCCATTGCGCCAGTTTGGTGGGATTTTAGCAAAGTTTTCCGGCCGGCTCTTTATTTTCTCACTTTTCCTCGTCGGTAAATTCCTTTTCTTCATCTTGTTCATCAATTCATGATATCTATCGATTAATCTGGTTAATAATGCTTCGTTTCTTCAATTGGAACAATGATTTACGTTTAGAACGAAGTTAGAAATATTATTGAGTTGTATTTTTGGATTGTTGTTGCGTGGCCGTGCGTTTCTCACGCCCCGTGAATCCACACGGGCGTGCGGAAATTCCACACGACCGTGTGGATTTCTGAAGTATTGTTTTATCAACTTGTTTGACCAATTTTGCTTAAATTTTGCAGATCATGGCACCTAGGTCAAAGAAGCAAGCTAATAAGAGGCCACGTGAGTCATCCTCTGAGCCCGAGGGCATGCAATTTGTGATTCCCGAACATCAGGTCCGTTATGAGCGATTGTCGAGACTCCGTTTCAGACAGACTCGATTTCTGGATGCTACTATACTGCGGGAGCTTCAGCAGGGTGATGAGTTTGCCGATGAGATCGAGGATCTAGTTTCAGCAGGGTGATGAGTTTGCCGATGCTACTATACTATTAGAGAACCAGCCATCCGAGAGTTTACACTAGAGGTGCGATCCTCGTTCGAGTTTTATAGAGCGTATTCGAGCTTCGACAGAGTGGCCACCATTCAGTTCAGAGCATTTGGACGCCACCATAGCTTGAGCATTACGCAGTTTTCCATACTACTTGGCCTATACGAGGAGGCATTCACAGCTACAGAGGAGTATGCACAGTTGCCTACTGCTTATCCTGGAACCTTGACCCCGCAGAGAGCTTACAGAGTGCTATGTGGCCATGGTCAGTATGAGCCGGAGGTGTCCAAGGCTACGTGCCTTTCCCGACCTGCATACAGATATTTGCACACCATCATGAGTAGGTCGGTGAATGGTCGTGGTGACAATACTGGTGTCTTAAGCCGTCAAGAGCTGCTGTACTTGTACTCGATGGTAGAGCGCGTACCGATTCACTTAGGGCACATCCTAGCTGATTACATCAGACATCAGGGACAGTATGCTAGACTGGGAGCGATCTTCTCAGGCCCTTACATTACGAGATTAGTGCTGGGTATGGGTCTCTTGGATTCGATTCGCGGGGTTGAGAAGATGAGTGTACCCGTTCCCCTGGGTCTAGAGACGATGCGGTTGATGGGCATGGTCCATAGGGTTCGGACAGGGGTTTTGCTTTAGTCCTACCAGCCCCAGAGATAGCTGAGGATGAAGGTGATGAAGCCGGAGCATCTCAGCCCGCCCCCGAGCCTCAGCCAGCATCAATAGAGACCGAGGCACCTCCAGCAGCCGAGGAACCACCCCAGTGCGTATGTTTTCACCTTCTCGAGCCAATGATCGCTTTGAGAGGCTCGAGAATGCTATAGGAGTGGTCCGAGCCGAGGTTGCCGAGATTAGGGGCTACGCGAGCCACTCAGATACACGTAGTTCATGGCACATTTTTGACATATTACAGCAGATCCTAGAGCGAGACGTTGCCTCATCATTTGTCCCTGACAGAGAGGACTCTTTCAGCCCCGCCGATGCCTCCAAAGACCTCCATCCTCGACCCCAAAGACCGGAGGACCCACTATATGCTTCCACTTGCAGTAGCGCAGTGAGCCCGAGAGCGACTCGACACTTGACCTTTCTTTTACTTTCATGCATTTTTACTTTATTTTATTTTATTGTTTTTAGACTTGTTCACTCAGAAAGGATTTTTCCTTCTGAGTTTATGTTATGTTGCATTTATCGAGTTGTATTCATTGCTTCATCTTTTATACACTCGACTTATTTTTGTTTTTCTTGTGCTTCATTGAACCCCCTCTTGTATGTGTGCAGATGGTCTTGTCATCTTGGGAATTAAGACTTAGTCATGGGCACGGCCAAGGTGCTTCGGCACTTAGCTGTGCGAGCTTCACAACCCGTTAAATCACTACTCCCAATGAATTAGCTTCATCAAATGCAACACTAGGAGTCAGGGGAGTATTGTTTTGATTGCTTCTCCCACATCTATTTTTCAATGATATATTTTGAGTGAGCTTTGCATGAGTACATTGAGGACAATGTACAACTTAAGTGTTGGGGGAGTTTCATAATGCGCACATCTTTTCTATTGTTCTTGATTGATATATGCTCACATAGCCAATGGCGGTTCACCTTAGTTGCAATGATTGTATTCTTAAGTCTAGGAGAATTGTTAACATTGAATGTTTTCATGCTCTAGTTCTTGCTTGAATTTTTAGGAATTTTTGCCCGATTTACACTTAGTGCACTACTCACTCTTTGAACTCTATTGGAAACTCATGTTTGATGTTAAAGGGACTAGTTAGGTTTACTTCTTTTGCTAAAAAAAAAAAATTGTTTTTATTGTTTATTTGTGTTTGTTGGGTGGAAAGAGCTACCACCTATGAAGTATGAAGCTACTCTCACAAGTCGGATACTAGTTATGCCCTAATGAGAGAAAGAGCTATCTCATGAGATGAGTGAAAGCTACCTCTCGGGTAGAAAGAGCTACCACCTCGAAAGTGTGAAAGCCACCTTAGTGGCCGCTTTGGAAAGGGCTACCTTAGAGGATGTGTGAAGCTACTACCATCTTTTAAAATTTTTATCACTTTTGTAGATAAATAAGTCCCTTGTACTTAGAACTTTGAGGAGTATGACTTGGGTTGTTTTGAGTGAGTTCACACACTTACACGAAATTCAGGTTTGTTGTCCTTTTTGATTCAAGTTTTTAGCTAGAGCATTGATTTTTCGTATTTAGTGTTGAAATTTTCCTTACTTGTAGAATACTTTCTTTGTATACCTCGGTGAACCTAAGGCCAAGCACTTTAAATATTTTCTTCATTGATGCACAGAATGTTTTAATGTTTGCTTGAGGACAAGCAAAAGCTTAAGTGTGGGGGGAGTTTGATAAGTGCTTGTGCGATATGAATGCGAAGCGTTCATTCCTTATGTGGAGCATTACTTTTCTCAGGTTTTTACATTAATATGTGTGTTTTTATGTTACTTTTACGCAGGTAGGGCTGTGAGGCCGAGTATAAAGGAAATAGGCCAATGTGGATCATAATGCACTTATTTTGGAGGAGATCTTGCTAAAGTTCAAACGCGAAGACATAGGACAGGTGTGAGATGCTAGAGTGTGTGCCAAACTCCTCGCATTCGAGTGAGCACATCCATTTGGAGGGGCACAAAGGCAGTCACACTCGAGCATTCCGACCTATGCATATAAGAACAAGAGCCCCACCAACATGTATATCATTGAAGAAGCAAGTGATTCAAGACATGAACGTGTGCCCGTTTGCGTTACCCCGATGAAAGTATGGAATTGGGAATTTATTCAGGTCGAAGACTGTGGAGAGCACTGTTGCAATAATGTAGCAATTATTGTAGCAGCACTGTTCACAGTCGGCCGAGAAATCAAAGAAACAGAGAATCCACACGGGCGTGTGGAAATTATCCACGCCCATGTGAAAATTCCGCACGGGCGCGTGTAGCGTCCACGCCCATGGAGTTGCATGATTCCAGCCCTATTTAAAGCTGATTCAGCCCCGATTTTGGTATTCTTTTCACCATCTTTTCCCCAACTTGAGAAAGGGCTTCGGCTAGGGTTTTGAGGGGTATTGGCCAAGGTTTTGGAGAAGTTCTATGGCTCCGACATCGTCATTCCTGAGGAAGAAGGTTGGTAGGGTAGCTTCCGTCGAGGCGTATCCTATACCGGACGAGGGAATCCTTGGACGACGAGTAGAGGACTCTCCGCAAGACCATCGACACAATCATCGAGGGCGTTTCTTTATGGATTCATTGCTTTTACATTCAATTTCTTTGATTGTACTTAGCTCCATGGAGAGCTAAACCCCTAGTGGGTACTTGGGTGATTGTGAACCCTAGGATGTATTCGTTTCTTTGAACTTCTTTATTATGCTTTCAATAAATATATGTTTATTGTGAGTTCCAACCTTGAATGCTTGATTGTATGAACATTTCCGCTAGAGTGACACTAGGGTTGAGAGTTCTTATTGGTAACCTTGTGAGTGAGTGACACACCACGAGTGTTAGACAAAGCTAGGTTGGAGAGGGTTGAGAGGGTGAGTCGAGAGGTACAGGAGCGTCCCCTTTCCCTTCCGACGTGATAGATTCTACCTCCATTCCTCGAGTTCTTTGCGGCCATAATAGAGTGAATGGTCTAAGGGATGAACCTCGGCTGGGGCTTAGTTGGCGTGCAATGGAGTGAAGCGTTGAGGGGATCTTAGTATCTAGGGCTTAATTGTGGCTAGGGACCTTCCGCCTGGACCAAAGGGTTGGGTCTATAATTAGGAAGCGATTTATCACTTGGAATCCCTAGAGCTCCTTGCAACTTTTTTCCAGTGTGAGGTTGAGAGGTTATTTAATCTCTCCTCTGGGACATGAATAGAGTTAGGCATAGTTGACCTTAGATTTGGGACTATGTATGTAAGGATTTCCACGACTCACCATTGCATTGATAAGGAAGCATAATAGAGAGTTCTTGCACTTGAAACGATTTTCCTAGGTGAAGCATCATCCGAGTACCCCATCTTTATCAATTTCCTTGCCTCCTCCTTACTTTTGCTCTCTTACTTGTTGCTTTTAATTGTTGATAATTGCATCATTATCACACTTATCATTGTTGATACTCCACATAGCTAAGAATCGAATTAATTGTCTTTACTCCCTACTCCCTGTGGATTCGACCCCGCTCACCCGGGATTATTATTTTGATAAACCTGTGCACTTGCGAGATATACGCAAGGGACCTTGTCAAGTGTGAATGGGTATTCCTTGACCATTTCGATGGAGCTAAGGACCTCCAAGATAAGTTCCTTGAATGTGACTTCTTCAATTGAAAATAATTTGTCCCAACTATCATGTGAAATGACCTCCAACACCATGCCATCTAATCCCAATGTGTTCAAAGCTTCCCAATCAAATTTCTAACCATGCCGAACACCTTGCGTGATAGGAGTGCATAACGTGTTTTATGTTCTTCTTTAGAAAACCTTGGTTATTGCACGGGAGGAGAAGGTTCTCTCCTAGCTCTCTTGGAAGCAAATCTCTTAATGGGAATCTTGCACAAATATAGTGGAGATCATCCAACTAGGTTACAGGCAAAGTAAGCACCAAAAGAATGAAGAAAGTCAAGAAAATGTCAGTGCTACAGTAATTTCGGAAAAAGTTTTCAATAACTATGCTTGTAAAAGTAGCCAAAAATTTTACAAATCAAGGAAAAAACTTTTATCATCACTAAGCATTCACACAACAACAAAAATCCTAGAAATTCAACCCACAAAAACAAAATGAGCTCAACGTTTTGAGTGAGAGAACAAACCCTCGCCCTAGAGTAAGATGAGTGAATTTAATGGTTGGATCCAGCCAAAAGCTTGCTCAAAGTCCAATTTTTTGTCACTAAAATAAAAAAGAGGAGGAGGAGAGCAAACAAGAGCAAAAAAAAATGAAGGGAAACGGTGGAGAAATGAGGGAGAAAAGGTTAGAAGAGTGGGGAAGATGAGTGAATAGTGAAACCCCAAAAAGCTCCTAAAAAGACCCCTACTCAGGTGGTCTTGCCGACCATCCTTGCGGCCGCAAGGATGGTCCTCAAGACCCTCGGGATGAGTCTTGAGGGGCATCCTTGTGGCCACAAGGATGGTCCTCAAGACTCACTGGATGAGTCCCGAGGGGCATCCTTGCGGCCGCAAAGATGGTCCTCGGGATTTTCCTGACGTACATCGATTCTCCACACATTGCAAACTTTGTTCATGATTGAAACCTTGAAAAATAAAGCCGGAAAAAATGATAACACACTCAAAACATCATCAAGCTTGCATCAAAACAAGAATTGCTCAAAGACCACATGACAAACAAGAAAATACAAAAGCTAAAGAACTAAGAAAAACGATGAAAATGCAATTACAACCAAACTACACAAAGAGTTCAAGTTAAGCACAAAAACAAAAATGAGAACAATAATACGAGAAATTAAATGAACTTGGGTTGCCTCCCAAGAAACGCTTGTTTAACATCATTAGCTTGATGTGCATTACCTTAAACAATCATGGTGGAACAAATGGAGGAAAGTTACCTCGAACCTTTGGGGCCGTGTTGGCACATGGAAAATAATGTTTCAACCTATAGACATTGACTTTAAACGCACCTTTTGTTGGGTGACAAATTTCCACGGCACCATGAGGAAATACCTGTAATACTATATATGGCCCTTACCATCTCTCTCGACTTCAATTTTCCCGGGAAAAGCCTCAGTCTTGAATAGAAGAGAAGCACTTGATCACCGAATTGAAAGTGCTTAGCTCGTCTTATGTGTCGACCGTGGTATTCCTTTGTCCTTTATTTGTAATGCACAGAGCTATCATATGCCATGGCTCGCCATTCATCCAACTCATTTAACTGGAACATTCGCTTGTGGCCGATTATATGAGAGTCAAAGTTTAGTTGCTTTATAGCCCAATAGGCCTTGTGCTCTAATTGGACGGGCAAGTGACAAGCTTTCCCATAGACCAACCTATATGGAGTTGATGAAATAGGTGTCTTAAATGACGTTCTATATACCCAGAGTGCATCATCAAGTTGATCTGCCCAGTCCTTACGGTGATGACTTACCGTTTTCTCCAAGATTCTCTTCAATTCCCTATTAGATACCTTGACTTGACCACTTGTTTGGGGGTGATATGCAGTTGAGATTCTACGTGATACCCCATATCATTTCAAGACTTTCTCAAGCTGGGAGTTGCAGAAGTGAGTGGCCCGGTCACTTATGATTGCGCTTGGAGTGCCAAATCGTGAGAACAATTTCTTGAGGAATTTCACCACGACCCTCCAATCGCAAGATGGAAGTACTTGTGCCTCCACCGATTTGGAGACGTAATCCACTGCTACAAGGATGAATTTGTTACCGTGAGAAGAAGGAAATGGTCCCATGAAATCTATTCCCCAAACATCAAATATCTCACAAGCCTGGTTCCACAATTGCGGTATTTCATCTCTTTTTGAGATATTACCGGCTCTTTGGCACTTATCACAATGGTGCACCATCGTTTAAGCATCTTGAAAAATTGTGGGCCAGTAAAACCCTGCATCAAGAACCTTCTTAGCAGTTCTGCTTCCACTGTAATACCCCCAAGTCGGGCCCGAGTGACAGTGCAGCAGAAGTGGAAACTTTCACTCTGTCAACTTTAGTTCCTCTCCTTGAAATCTTATGACCGAGTACGATGCCCTCCTTGACCATAAAGTGGCACTTCTCTCAGCTAAGAACCAAATTAGTCTCCTCACATCTTTTTAACAGTCGCTCAAGATTTTTAAGGCATAACTCGAATGAATCCCCGAAGACCGAGAAATCATCCATAAACACCTCTATAATGTCTTCCACCATATTCTCAAAGATTGGAAGCACGCATCGTTGGAATGTGGCTGGTGCATTACACAGCCCAAAGGGCATTCGACGATATGCAAATGTCCCGTAAGGGCAAGTGAAAGTAGTCTTCTCTTAATCTTCTGGAACGATAGGAATCTGAAAGTACCCCGACAGACCATCTAAGAAACAGTAATAAGAGTGTCCCGCACGTCTGGTCAATGAACGGTAAAGAGAAATGATCTTTCCTTGTAGCATCATTGAGTTTCCTATAGTCAATACAGACTCTCCAACCTATGATGGTTCTTGTGGGAATAAGATCATTTTTTTCATTAGTAATGACCGTCATCCCTCTTCTTTAGCACCACTTGCACTGGGTTCACCCAAGCGCTATCAGAGATCGGGTAGATAATTCCCGCATCAAGAAACTTTATGACTTCATTCTTCATGACCTCCTTCATGTTGGGGCTGAGTCTTCGTTGGGGAATTGCTATGGGTTTGTGATTATCCTCCTTAAGTATTTTATGAGTACAAAAAGATGGGTTGATCCCTCTAATATCAGAAATCTTACAAGCAATTGCCTTCTTATGCCTTCTCAGCATGCTCAAGAGTTGGTCCTTCTGTTCCCTTGTTAAATCCGAAGCGATGACAAGAGGGAGTGTCGATTCTTCCCCTAGGAAGGCATATTCTAAGTGCTCAAAGAGAGGTTTCAATTCTAGCTCTGGGGGTTCTTCAATTGATGACTTTACCCTTCCGTAGTTTTTAAAATTGCGTTCCTCGATCTCCTCCATTTCTTCTAAGTCACCATCACTGCTCAAGCTATATTCCTTTACTTGAAGTTCTGCCTCAATTGTATTCAAATCTTCTCTCTGGGCGTAGTTCACCTCTTCTATGCTCTCGAGTGTTGATTGAATAACCTCCTCATTATTTAAACAGGTTAACTCGGGCGGTCTCTCCAGTCTATTATCTAGTTCTTCATGAAGATACTGGGGCTGACCACTGGATGAAAGAATGTCTTCTGCCAACTTTCCCCATTTTGATTCAAGAAAATTGTTGAAGATCGATTGAGCTTATTGATTTTGAACAAATTGCATAAGTGAGTCCTCACAAAAGCTTTCCTTCCATTGATTATCATTGAAGTCCATGTTGTCTCCCTGAACTGGTTCATCTGAGTAGAGAGGGTAAGGATCTTGAAGGTAGGGGGTATTAAAATAGCTGTTAGTTATACACATGATTAAAGTAAAAAGATAAGAAAGAAATACAAAGATGTACTGTTTACAAAGGATTAACAACGAAGAACAAGAAAAGCGCAAAAACACAACAAACAAGCTAAAACAAAAGAAAAAGAAAAGGATAAATCAACAAGTTTAAAGCTTTCCAAATATTCCTCAGTGAAACATTCCTGGCAACGGCGCTAAAAACTTGATCGACACAGAGTGTGAACACCCGCAACCGCACAGGGTCGTCAAGTAATAAACCACTCACGCACGCATGAGTGGGTCGTATTCCCATGGGGCCTGAGGAGCTACTTTACTCACTTCTTACCTGTTGTTTAGCTCACTAATTCCAATTCAAGAGAAAAGAAGAAAAGAAAGCAAAGTGAAAAGTAAGAGAAATTCTTAAGAAATATGATATGATCAAAACACGGGAGAAGCTCAAGGTTGGAAAATGGTCACGGATGCGAATCCCCAAGGGGGTTACTTAAGTGAGTAAGAAATTGAGTAGTTAAGCATGTGGCTAGTTGGACAGAGAAAACAAAAACTTAGGTCAACCCGATGGTCACGACAATTGACCCCTAACCCGGTGCAAGTGTTAAGTACAGAATTTCTTTCGCCCAACTTCCCACACGGTTGCAAGGAGAAAGACGGTTTTCACAAGTTAGGGTAGAAACACAAGTAGTTTTCAACCCTAGGAATGGAATGTTACAAATACCCGATGGTCATGGCGTACTTATACAATAATCCCTTCCTTGTTTGGTGAAGTCTAGCACTAAGGCAATGGTCATGCTACAAAATGCTACCAAGAAATTGATACATCAATCAACGCAATCAAATGTACCAAAACAATCAAGAACACCAAACAAGAATCACAACAAGCCAAACATGCATAAACTACTCAAATAAACCAAAACATCACAAGTTCACCCCCAAGGTTCACCTACATCCAGTAACCTAGGGGTTTATTTGTTCATGTTCAACAAAGAAACCAAACAATCCATACAAACAACTAAAATAAACATGAGGAACACTCCCTCAAATGGTGAAGGCCGAATGACGCTTGAATCCCCGGAGAAAACCTTCCGAAGACGCCACTTGCAGGGATGGCTTCCTGTCATCTTCAACCTCCAAGATACATAGCCCTAGAAGTAGATCTTCCTAATTCTTGCTCTTCCCACTAAGAAATGCTCGAATTTCCTCCCTTTTTACCCTCCTCAAGCTCGGGTTCAAGGTGGTGTGGAAGTGCTTCCCTAACCCAAGCCGTCTCTTGCCCAAAGAAGATGATGATCCCCCCAAAGGAAGCTCCCCAGAAAGAAGTCCTCAAAGCCCTTTTAAACCCTCAGGTCCCGATAGGTAAATGGGTCAATATACTGGCCGTATGCCAAACCCTCGGGATTTCCAGTTTTCTGCCGAGAAGCCCGTGATGAGCTATAGTTAAACTACTACAGTAACACTGCTACAGTACTGTACTACAGTAATTCCACCGGGAAACGCCATTTTGATATAGAATTCATCCCCAATCGCGTCGTCCGAGTTCCCCAGGCTTCTATTAGGTCTGAAATGCAAAAATACACAATTTAGACCAAAAGGGCATCGGTTCAGCAAATAAATGTAACAAATAATACCAAACAAATACATGCAAAATACATACTTTTGGATGTTTATCAGTGGGTTAAGCGCACGGGGGTGTGTATTTTCCGCATGCCCGTGTGTATGAGTTCAGAGTCTTAGAATATTTTCTAGAGAGTGCACAAGGGTGTGCGTCTGCCCCTGTGAAGCTCTCTTGTGAAGCCACACTGGTGTGTGTAATTTCCACACGACCGTGCGGATGTATAGAAACTCTAAAGTCACAGGTTTTCTTTAAAATCTATTCGAGTTTCTCTATCTTCACACTATAAATTGTTCAAAAAAAATAGAACACTCACTCACCCAACCTTGAATCATCATTTTAGGCTCTACATCTCCAACTCATCGGTGAACCATTTTCCCTTATTTTCTTCATAATTTTTTATTTAATTATTAAAACTGGTAAATATTGCTTCATTTCTACAATTAGAAGAGGTATGCATGCTTAGAAAGAAGTTAGAGGTGATTTGATGATGTATTTTGAGTTTTTAGCATGCAGCCATGCGTTTTTCACGCCCTGTAGATCCACATGGGCGTGTGGAAATTCCACACGATTGTGTGGATTTTCGGAACATTAACCTGTGAGTATTCTTGATCAAATTTCTTTTCAAACTTTGCAGGAATGGCTCCCCGGTCGAAGAAGCAAGCTGATAAGAGTCCACGTGAGCATTCCCCTGAGACAGATCACATGGAGTTTGTGATTCCCGAGAATCAGGCTCAGTTTGAGTGGCTATCTAAGCTCAGGTTTGCTCAAACCTGATTCCTGGACATGAGTATTCTCGAGGAAGTTCAGTCAGTGGAAGACACGAGCATCGACAGTATTTTGGCAAAGTACTGTAGCATATAACTATAGCAAAATACTCTAGCAGTTCCTGTTCACTGCCGGCCGAAAAATAGATTTCTATAGAATCCACACGGGCGTGTGGAAATTCCCCATACCCGTGTGGAAATTCCACATGCCCGTTGGAAGAATCCACAGGGGCATGTGGATTCCTGATTTCAGATCTATTTAAGTCGCGATTTTGCCCGACTTTAGAAATCTTTTTTCCCTCTTCTCTTCCACTTTTCTCCATCATTTGGGAAGCCGTCGGTTAGGGTTTGGAGAGATTTTTGGCAAGTCTTTAGAGTGGTTTGAGGGATTCGACACCGCTATTCGCTTGGAAGAATGTTATTTGGGGAGCTTTCATCGGCATAGATACGACAAGGTGTGTCCTAGGCCGGACAAGGGGACCTTTGGAGAAGACTTGGCTTCTCCACAAGACCATCGACATGACTACCGAGGGGATTTTCTTATGGAACACTTGTTTTTGCTTTCGATTTCATTGTTGATTGTATTGTGCTCCATAGAGAGCTAAACCCCCTAGTGGGTACTTGGATTTTATAAACCCTAGTATGTTATTATTTCGTTGATCTTTTATTATGCTTTACTTAATTGATGTTTCAATTGAGTTCCAATATTGAGTGCTTGTGGAATGATTTCTCCCCTAGAGTGACACTAGGGTGGAGAGTCCATCTTGGTAACCATTGTAGATGAGTGACACACTACGAGGGTTAGGCATTGCTTGATTGGAGAGGGTTGAGAGGGTGAGTCGAGAGGTAGAGGAGCATCCCCTTTCCCCTCCGTTGTGATTTATCCTACCTCTATTTCCTTGAGTTCTTGGCGGTTGCAATAGAGTGAAGTTCTAGAGGATGAACTTTGTTGGGGCTTAGTTGCGCGAGTAATAGAGTGAAGCATTGAAGGGACTCTAGTGTATGGTGCTTAGATGTGACTAGGGGCCTTTCGCCTGGACCAAAGGGTTAGGTCTATACATTAGAAGAGGGTTTATCATTTAGTTTCCCTAGAACTCCATGTAACTGTACATTGTGTGAGGTGTTGAGACTGAGCGATTTCTCCACCGGGACATAGTGTACAGTTAATCACGGTTGACCTTAGATTTGGGACCGTGTGCTTAAGGATTTCCACGACTCATTGAGCATTGATTAGGAAGTATAATAGTTGGTCTTACACTTGAAACATTAATCCTAGGCCTTTCATTCTTGTTTCCTTTTATCTTTGTTTTTATTACATTTTATCAACACTATCATTGTTCACTTTTACGTGGTTAACTAGCAATTTAAGTATTTTTACTCCCTAGTCCCTGTGGATACGAGACCCCACTCACCTGGAATTTTTTACTCGATAAACCCGTGCACTTGCGGGTCACACGCAAGGGGTGTTGTCAGCCGCTTGCCTCAACATTGATCATGCCATTGATAAACGCCTAAATGTGTGTATTAAATACATATATTTGTTGTATTATTCATATATTGCTTGATGAATCGATGTCCTTTTTATTTTTTAATTGGTCTTATTGGTGTTACAGGCATCAAGGATGCCCATGTGAGCTCGACAATGCAAATGAGAAAGAAATCATCATAGAAAATGACGCTTTAGAGCTCGGTAGTGTAGCAACAATATAGCAGGTACTATAGCACAAAGGTGTTAGGAAATGGTGAAGTCTCAGGTTTTGTTGACAAGTTTTCTAGCAGCCATGAAGACACCCATGAACCGGATGAAGAATGTGCATTTACTGCAGTATTTTACTGTAGCACTTCATGAAAATTTTGACAGAAATCCCAAGGCTCTTACGGGCTCCTTCTCGCCCGTAAATAGGACATGAAGCTAACCCTAGAATGACTTTAAAAGTGGTTTTTAGGGCTTTTTAATGGATATTCATCTCCTACCATAGATTAGGGTTTTGATTCAAAACCATGTAATAGGAGACATTCGAAAAATAAGACATAGGATTTTGGTTTTGATTAAAAAATTGGATACATTCCGAAAATTAAACATAGGACTAGGGTTTTGATTCCAAACCAAGAAATAGCAGACATTCTGAAAGAAAAACATAAGATTAGGATTTTGATTGAAAAATACAGAACATTCCGAATGGAAAAAATAGGATTAGGGTTTTGGCAAAAGAAATAAGAGACATTCTGGAAAGAAAATATAGGATTAGGTTATTGATTTAAACCAAAAAATTAGGAGACATTTCTAAAACAAAACATATAATTAGGGATTTGATTCAAAAATAGGTGGCATTATGAAAAGAAAACATAGGATTATAGTTTAGATTTAAAAATCAGGAGACATTTTAAAAAGAAAACATAGTATTTGTATTTTGATTAAAAATCTAAATATAGGATACATTCCTAAAATAAAACATAGGAATAAGGTCTTGATTCAAAAATAAAAGAGATCTCAAAAAGAAAACATAGGATTACCGTTTTTTATTAAAAAATAGGAGACATTCCTGAAAGAAAACATAATATTATGGCTTAATTGAAAAATAGGAGGCATTCCAAAAAGAAAACTGATAAGTGCTTGTGTATAAGTAATACGAAATATACTTTTCTTACATTGAGCATTACTTTTATCAAATTTTATGGCATTCATGTGTATTTGTGTTTTTTTATGCATTTAAGGTTTTGGAGACAAGGTTTGAAGAAAGGAAGCAAAAGTAGATCATGGACGAAATTGTTGATGAATTTCTTGGATTGAACAAACAATAAGACAAAAGTTGTGATCAAAGACATGTGGGTGTGTGCCAACCTCCATTGTGCTCAAATGAATACACAACGTGGAGGGAGCACAAAGACAGTCACACTTATATGTTCCGACTTGTGCAACTTTATCAAGGGCTTCGTCATTGTGATTTCATTGAAGACACGATGTGATCTACCACATGGATGTGTGCCCATTCATGTGGCCTCGATGAAAAGAGTAGGTTTGGAAGCATTCCAGCGAAGTACCGTAGTAGTTTACTATAGTAAAACACTGTAGTAAAATCGCTGCAGTAGTTACTGTTCACAGCGCGTAGGAAATAAAGACCTAGGAAATCCTCACGGCCATTTGGAAATTCTACACTCCCGTGTGGATGCTTGATTCTAACCCTATAAATACCGCTTTGAGAGTTTTATTTGGTTATCTTCTTCCTATCTTTACCCCATCTTTTGAGGCGCTCGTGGCTAGGGTTTGGAGAGGCTTTTGCTAGATTTTTGGATCAGTTCAATGGTCTTCGACATCGAGTTCCTTTGGAGGTGAACTATTGGGGGAAAATTTGTTGGCATCGATTCAGTGAGGTGTGCCCTAGGTTTGACAAAGGAACATTTAGAGAAGATGAGGCGGCTCCACAAGACCATCGATATGGATTACAGGTTGGTTTTCACTATGGATTTCTTGTACTTATCCTTGATTTTATATTTGCTTTTGTATTGCTCTATGCAGAGCTAAACCCATAGTGGGTACTTGGACTTGCAAACCCTACGATGATTTTGTTCCATTGACTCTTATTATGTTTCTTTACTTGATGTTTTAATTGAATTTCATCCTTGAATGCTTGTTGAATTGATTTTTTCTTGGAGTGACACTATGGTTGAGAATCTATCTTGGTAATTTTTGTAAATGAGTGACACTTCATTATGGTTAGATAAAGCAAGGTTGAAGGGGGTTGAGATGTCCCGTTTCCCTTCTGATGTGATTTATTCTACCTCCGCGTTCCAAGAGTTCTTTGTGGTCATGATAGAGTGAAGTGTTAAGAGTCAATCTCCACTAGGGCTTAGTTATGCGAGCAATAATGTGAAGTGTTGAAGTAATCCTTATTGCTGGGGCTTAGTCATGACTGGGGACTTAACCTGGACCAATGGGTTAGATCTATACTAGAGAATAGGGTTTATCACTTGGAATCCCTAGAGCACCAAGTAACATTACATAGTGTTTGATGTCGAGAGCATCCCATTTCGCCAGGGCATAGTGTAAGGATTAGTCACGGTTGACCTTAGGTTTGGGACTGTGTGTCTTTAGATTTTTTTGACTCATTAAACATTAGTTAGAAGGCATAATGATTAGTCTTGCACTTGAAACAATAGTCTTAGGGTAAGCAATGTCTGGGTACCCCATCTTCATATCGATTATCTCTCTTTATTCCTATTGCTCCCTTTTCTCTTTTTTTTTTTATTTCTATTCACATTGATATTGTTCACTCAAATCACAAATTAACTCACTCTATTGCTAGATAGCATTACTATTTGCTTCTTAACAATTATTCCCTATGGATATGACTACCCACTCACCTGGGTACTTTATTACTTCGAAAACCCGTGCACTTGCAATATACACACGCAAGGGATGCGCCATGTTTTTGGTACCGTTGCCGGGGAATATAAGTTTTGGAAGCATTTTGCACTTTGCTATTTTAGCTATTCATCACTTATTCTATTTCACACTTTCTTATTCTTCCGGCATTCTAATTTGTTTTTCTTTCTTTGATCGCAACTCCAGGTTATGACTCGAGGCAATCCTTCAACCATGTTTGAAGGAGATCCAAACAATGGAAGGTGAATTCATAGACAGGGAAAGTAACCTATACATGAACAGACAAATCATGATGAGATAGAAGTTGAAGGGTTTGATAATATAGCAGAACAACATGAGCAGTAGAGGACACTCTCACACTATGTAAAACACGCAGTTTAATAAACACCTAAATGTATGTATTTTGTATGTATTTATTGTGTATAACTTATGTATTTTATTGATGAATCGATTCCATTTTATAATTTAATTATTTAATTTGATGTTTCAGCCACAAAGGAAGCCTAGATGAGCTCAACGATGCAATTTGAGAAGAAATCGACACCTGAAAATGGTGTTTTAGGGTCTTAGGCACTGTAACAACACTGTAGGAGCCTGAAGCACGAAAAACTTGAAGAAATTCTAAGTCTAGAAATCCTTATGGGCAACTTCACGCACGTGAAGTCAACCGTGAGCAATTCAGGGAGCAGTTGTACTATAGCAACATAATGATTTTTTCGGCCCATTTTGGGAGTAACCTCACGGCAAGTAATATGACTGAGAGGCCACCCGTAAGCAATCCTGAAGTCACCCTTCATAAGGATTATTAGGGCATTATTTTGGGGCAGGAGACCCACTTCTTGTAGCTCATCACCACCATTGTTCATCCAAGGAAGAAAGAAGGTTTTGAGGGTATTTCTTCAAAAAATTTGATGAGGAGAGCATGATTTTCCACAAGATACATCCCTAGGGCTTATTTAGAAGTGGTTGAAGACAAGGGAAGCCACACCTTAGAGTGGCGTCTTTGGAAGTTCGTCCCTAATGGATCAAAGCGTCATTCGGCCTCTAACTCTTGAAGGAGTTTGCTTATATCTTTTTTAGTTGTTTCTATGCTTTTGATTGTTTGTTTTGAGACTATGAACAACTAAACCTCCTAAGGTCACTGGATGTAGGTGAACCTTGGGGTAAACTTGTGCTTTTATGGATGTTTAGTTATATTTATTGCATTTTGGCTTGTTTGTGATCCATGGTTGGTGCATGTGAATGCTTTGCTATGCATTAGAACTCTGTGTATCAATTCTTAGGTAATTCTAGGTTGCATGACCATTGCACTTGTGTTACACTCACCAAGCATGGAAGGGATATCCGTAAAAATACACTTTGACCATCTGGTATTTGCACACCTCCAAGCCTAGGGTTAAGTATTAGCATGTATTCTAACCCTAGCTTGAGAAAACCACTTTTCCCATTACAATCATAGGAGGATTTAGGTAGATGAGATTCTATAAGCAATACTCGTACCGTATTAGGGGTTAATTACCGTGACCATCGGGTTGACCTAATCTAAGATTTTGTCGGTCTAACTAGCCAATTGCATGTTAATTCTATCATCCTCCGTACTTTAGTAGCCCTTGAGGGGATCCTCATCCGTGACCACTTTCTTGCTCTGATTACTCCCCGTATCTTTGATAGGTGCTTGTGTGATATGAATGCAAAGCATTCTTTCCTTATGTTGAGCATTACTTTTCTCGGGTTTTTACATTAATATGTGTGTTTTTATGTTACTTTTATACAGGTAGGGTTGTGAAACCAATTATGAAGGAAAGAAGCCAATGTGGATCACAATGCACGGATTTTGGAGGAAATCTTGCTAAGTTTCAAACGTGAAGATATAAGTCGGATGCGAGATGCTAGAGAGTGTGCCAACCTCCCCGTATTTGAGTTTGTAAAACCATTTGGAGGGGCACAAGTGCAGTCACACTCAAGCATTCCGACTTATGCACATATAACAAGATCTCCATCAACTTATCCGTCATTGAAGAAGCAAAGCGATCCACGGCATAAACGTGTGCCCGTTTATGTTACCTCGATGAAAAGTGGATCCGGGAGTATTTTTGACATAATACTGTAGCAGGTACTGTAGCAAATCACTGTAGTAAACACTGTATCAGTTAATGTTCACATCCGGCCGAAAATGACAGTTTCAGAGAATCCACACTGGCTTGTGGAAATTACCCACGCCCATGTGGAAATTCCGCATGGGCACGTGATGCATCCAAACCTGTGTAGTCGCCCGATTACAGCCCTATTTAAAGCCGATTCAGCCCCGATTTTGGTATTCTTTTCTCCATTTTTTCCCCAACTTGAGAGAGGGCTTCAGCTAGGGTTTTGAGGGGTATTGGCTAGGGTTTTGGGGAGGTTCTACGGCTCCAACATTGTTCGTCGTTTAGAAGAAGGTTATTGGGAGAGATTTCGTCGGCATCGATCCGGCGAAGTGTATCCTAGGCCGGACAAAGGATCCCTTGCGACGAGCAGAGGACTCTCCACAAGACCATCGACACGACCATCGAGGGGGTTTCTTTATGGATTCATTGCTTTTACATTCGATTTCTTTGATTGTACTTAGCTCCATGGAGAGCTAAACCCCTAGTGGGTACTTGGGTGATTGTGAACCCTAGGATGTATTCGTTTCTTTGAACTTCTTTATTATGCTTTTAATAAATTGATTTTATTGTGAGTTCCAACCTTGAATGCTTGATTGTATGAACATTTCCCCTAGAGTGACACTAGGGTTGAGAGTTCTTGTTGGTAACCTTGTGAGTGAGTGACACACCACGAGCGTTAGACAAAGCTAGGTTGGAGAGGGTTGAGAGGGTGAGTCGAGAGGTACAGGAGCGTCCCCTTTCCCCTCCGACGTGATAGATTCTACCTCCGTTCCTCGAGTTCTTTGCGGCCATAATAGAGTGAATGGTCTAAGGGATGAATCTCCGCTAGGGCTTAGTTGCGTGTGCAATGGAGTGAAGCGTTGAGGGGATCTTAGTATCTAGGGCTTAATTGTGGTTAGGGACCTTCCGCCTGGACCAAAGGGTTAGGTCTATAATTAGGAAGTGATTTATCACCTGGAATCCCTAGAGCTCATTGCAACTTTATTCGAGTGCGAGGTTGAGAGGTTATTTAATCTCTCCTCCGAGACATGAATAGAGTTAGGCATAGTTGACCTTAGATTAGGGACTATGTTTGTAAGGATTTCCACGACTCACCATTGCATTGCTTAGGAAGCATAATATAGTTTTCTTGCACTTGAAGCGATTATCCTAGGTGAAGCATCATCCGAGTACCCCCATCTCTATCGATTGCCTTACCTCCTCCTTACTTTTGCTTTCTTACTTGTTGCTTTTAATTGTTGAGAATTGAATCATTGTCACACTTATCAATGTTGATATTCCACATAGCTAAGAATCGAATTAAGTGTCTTTACTCCCTACTCCCTGTGGATTCGATACCCTCTCACTTGGGATTATTACTTCGACAAACCCTTGCACTTGCGGGATATATTCAAGGGGATCTTGTCAATCTTGCGTTCATTGGTAGCATTCTATTTGCATTTACATTGTTTCCTTGTTTTATCTCTAGCACATTCAAGGTTGTTGGTTAAACAACACTGTAAAAAGGAAGTAAGAGTACATTCTGGGGCCCTTGGAAATACGACCCTCTTGTGTTCACATGAGAGGTATTACTTGATGACCCGTATACTTGCGGGATTACACATACAACGTATCATGTTTTTGGCACCATTGTTAGGGACCCACGAGGGATACTCAGAAAACTTTAAGTGTTTTGATTTGACCATTGTTTTATTTTGTGTTTACCATTCTTGTAATTATTTCATCATTTCTCCATTTGCATTTTATTTTCTTGTTCTTCTTCAATATCTAAGTCTTGAATCTAATTATCTTAAGACATGAGCGAGTCAAGTGAATTTAGTTGAGCCTGATGAAGAGATTGAATAAACCTTGCACCAACGATTAAGAGAGGTGGCCAAAAGTTCCAGACAACAAGAGATTCGGGTTGAATCTAGTGAACCTTCAGTCGTGGCTGAGCCAAGGAGAACTCTATCCGATTATTAGAGGCCACAGTTCACCGGGGAGGAATTTATTGTGCAAGCACCTACTATTCCAGCCAATAATTTTGAGATCAAGGTAAGCACGATAAGAATGATTCAGAACATAGTGTAGTTTGATGGGTTAGATGATGAAGACCCACATGCCCACCTGTCTCGCTTTCTCCAAATCAGTTCCATCATTAAGATTAACTCAGTATCTGATAATGCCATAATGTTGAGATTATTTCTGTTTAGTCTGAGAGGAGCAGCATACAGATAGCTCACTTCACTAGCTCCTGGATCCATCACAACATGGAAATATATGGTGGAGAAGTTCCTTATAGATAATTTCCCCATGCAAGGTAGTGAGATTGAGATAGGAGGTTTCATCCTTCAGACAAGGAGACACTAAAACACTGTTTGAGGAATATGAATAGTTCAAGGATCTTCTATGCAAGTCTCCTCATCAAGGGTTCCTGCATGGATGAGAGTGTAGATGCTATGCAATGGGCTGAATTATGCTACAAGGCAACTCATCGATGCAGTAGCTGGTGGCTCTTTGAGTAACAAACTCCCTGAAGAAGGAGAAACATTGATTGAAACATGGTTAGCAATGAATGCCATTAGAGCACTAGACAAAAGCCCCCAAAATTGGCAGGACTATATGAGGTGAACGATATTACTGCTCTAGCTGCGAAGGTTGCTGCACTGATGAATAATGTTATGGAAAATAATGCATTGCCTGTTAAGGTTGACGTGTTGGCACAAAGATTTGATCAGTTTATGCTGGGGTCTAGCTTAATTCTACGCTAGTGATGTCATGTGAAACATTTGGTGCTGGGCATGCAACAACCCAATGCCCCATTCTTATTGCTTCTCCTGCACCAATTGAGTTAGTAGATTATGTCAGTGGGGGACAAAGAGGCCCGGGAAATGCTTACAGTAATACCTATAACCCGGGGTAGAGGAGCCATCCAAATTTCTCTTGGAACCTAAGCCAATCAAAACAAAGACCACCAGCACCTCAATGCTCCTAGTTTCAATCTCAACAGCAACAAGAAAGGAAATATACCACTGAAGACATGTTGACAAAATTCATGATCAATACTGAGGCAAGATTTCAGAACATCAATAATCAATTAACTTAACATGGGGGATAGTTCAATGAGATAAGCACTGCGTTAAGAAATTCCCAAGCATCTGTCCAATCACTTGAAAATCAAGTTGGACAACTTGCTATGGTGAGTGTTGAACGGCCACAGGCAGCCTACTAAGCAATACTGATAATAATCCTCGAGAACACTAGAAATCCATTACATTGAGAAGTGGGAAGCAGTTGGAGGCAAGGGCCAAGGATAACCCAAGTGCCTCCAATGAAAGGGTAGCCGTTCGAGAAGACCCTAATTCAAGTGAAGTTGCAGGTAAAAGAATGAGAAGAAATCTGATGAAGATGTCCCTAAGTCATCAACTCCAAAGGGGCCTATGTATAAACCTGTAGTACCATATCCATCAAGGCCCACGCAAGATAAGGAAGATGTGCAATTCAAGAAGTTCCACAACATCTTCAAGCAACTTCATATTAACATCCCCCTGGTTGAAGCTCTTTCACAGATGCCCAAGTATGATAAATTCATGAAGGATCTCCTCAACAACAAGAGGAAGCTAGAAGACATGGAGAATGTGACTCTGTTAGGGAACTACTTTGGTGTGATCCAAAAGAAACTACCCAAGAAACTTATTGATCTCAGCAGCTTCATCATCACCTGTGTGATCGGGGAAGGAAAGCAAGAAAATGCCATAGCTGATTCTCGAGTCTGTATAAATGTAATGCCATATAACTTGTTTTTGAAGCTAGGGTTAAAAGATCTGAGGCTCACACGGATGACCCTATAGCTTGCAGATTACTCAGTGAGAAGACCAAGAGGAGTAGTTAAGGATGTTCTAGTGAAAGTTGACAAGCTTATCATTCCAGTGGATTTTGTGATTCTAGATGTGGACCATGATTTTAAAGTCTCTTTGATACTTGGGCATCCATTCCTTAACATTTCTGGTGCTTTTATTGATATCAAGGGAGGCAAGATGACCTTGAGAGTTGGAGATGAACAAGTGGTCTTCACCCTCCCCGAAGTAATGAAGAAAATACTTGACCATGATGATACTTTGTATTTTACTGATGATACTAATTTGATCATATCTGATTATGTGCAGGAAGTCCTCGTTGTGAACCCCTATGATGAATACATGGAAGACTTTGAGGATAACAAAGTTGAAGAAGAGATCTCCAATACAACAAGTGGCCAAGTAGAGTGGAACTCACCACCCCATGGAAAGAAGAAGAAAGAATTGAAGAAAGTGTGGAGAAAAGTGAATGAAAGATTGAAAAGAAATACGAATGTCTCCACAATGCCACCCAATTAGGTAGATCGTTTGTTCTTTGAGAGCCAAGGTAAGTTTCAAATTTTTTCATGCTTCTCAATGAACTTTCTAGGTAACAACACTTCACCAAAGAATGGAGGTAACTCTCCACCATTTGTCCCACCATGAACATGAGGTAAAGCACGTCAAGATAATGACCTTAAACAAGAACTTCTTGGGAGGCAACCCAAGCTTTTTAAATTCAATGCATTTCCATTTTCATTTTCTTTGAGTGCTTAGTATTATCATTTTCATATACTTTTTGTTGTTTGTATTGTGTACTTTTGAGTTAGTTAGGGTTCCGACCCTACTAAACTTTGTTCATTTACTTTGGATTCTTAATTCCCCCTTCTCTATTATTTTTTGCTTCTTGAGTTAAGATTAGCGCTTTTGTTGCTTTCAAGGATGTTGTTTAGGTCGCTTCAACTCCAGTCCCTCATCACATTGTTCCCCCAAGTCCGGATTAAGTTGGCACATACTTCATTGACTATCTGGGGAAGCTTCTTAACTTCATTCCCTTGTATTTATTGCGTACTTCCCACCTTGTTCTGCTGACATATGTACATTGGGACAATGTACAGCTTTAAGTGTGGGGATGGAGTATTTTACTTTATTGCATGCTTGAACTACCTATGATAGCTATGATTTCATTGTTAAGGACTTCCTAACTTCGTAGAATAATAGTTGTGAGTTGTACTTTATCTGAGCTTCAATGTAGTTCTATTTCATCTCTAGTGCACCTTTATATTTGTTCACGCGCACTTTCATGTTTTACACTCCAACCAACCCATCATAATGATTTTGGCATTAGATTGTTAAATTCTAGCTTCAATAATCTTTATGAGCTTTTTAGTTCCTTTATTGTATTCTTTAGATTAAAGTGAACTATTGTAGCAAGTTTTATCCAAGGGACATGAGATATAGTATCTACATGTGAAAAAATGATGATGTAGAAAAAGAGAAGAAAAAAAAGAAAAAAAATGAGTCTATGATAGTATTCCTCTGCCGGTATAGCATGAATGCGTCTATATAGACTGTAATTGAGTACGTTGCCTAATCAACATGTGCATCCTTCAAAAAGATTGTAAAATTTTTTTTGAGGTAGTCTACCTTAGTCGGACCCAGGAAAAAAAGTGTGTATGTTTGAATATATGTGTGAAAGAAATAAAGTATCTCCATTGATCTCCTCGAACCTTCTGCGTCGGCACATGAAGGTTAGAGTTTTATGTAGGAACCAAAGGACTCTTAACTGAGTATTAAGGGTTTTTTTTAGCATTTTCATGCCGCTCTCATTATGTGCGGGTGAATGGTCATCCTGAGGTAATCCAGGGTGTGGAGCTCAGGGTTGGGAGTTAGCACACACTCGCAGGAGCACTCTAGATGAAATAGAGCTTGTATTACTTGACTATCCATCGAATAGCTCACTTCTTGATTTTTGCCCATTGGTGCTTGTGGAGTCCTTTACATTTGAACTTGAGGTCATACATTTAGTTGTTTATCTTCTTGCCCCTGTTTTTCATGTTTTTTTGCTTGGGGACAAGCAAACGCCTAAATGTAGGTATTTTTTATGTATTTATTGTGTATAAATTATGTATTTTATTAATGAATAGATGCCCTTTTATGGTTTAATTGTTTAATCTCATGTTGCAGGCACAAAGGAAGCTTAGGTGAGCTCAACGATACGATTTGACAAGAAATCGACACTGAAAACGACATTTTAGGGTCTGTTACTGTAGCAACACTATACTAGCCTGAAGCACAAAGAACTTGAAGAAATTCTAAGTCTAGAAATCCTTACGAGCAACCTCACGGCTATAAAGACATACTCAAGCAATTCAAGGAGCAGTAGCACTGTAGCAGATTTACTGTAGTAATTTTATAATGGCAATACTATAGCACCTTAATGTTTTTTTCAGCCCATTTTCTAAGCAACCTCAAAGCCAGTATTATAACCATGAGACCACCCATAAGTAATCTTGAAGTCATCCTTTATAAGCATTGTTAGGGCATTCTTTTGGGAGAAAAGACCCGCTTCTTGTAAGTTATCACCACCATTGTTCATCAGATGAAGAAGGAAGGTTTTGATAGCATTTCTACGAAGGATTTCATAAGGAGAGCGCAATTTTGAGCAAGATCCATCCCTAGGGCTTGTTTAGAAGAGGTTGAAGACAAGGAAGGCACACCTTTGAGTGGTGTCTTTGGGAGCTCGTGTCCAACTGATCCAAGCATCATTCAGCCTCTAACTCTTGAGGGAGTTTTCTTATGTCTTTTTTAGATGTTTCTATGCTTTTGATTGTTTGTTTTGAGACTATGAACAACTAAACCCACTAAGGTCACTGGATGTTTAGTTCTATTTATTGCATTCTGGCTTATTTGCGATCCATGTTTGGTGTATGTAAATGCTTTGGCATGCATGAGAACTCTGTGCATCAATTCTTAGGTAATGCTAAGTTGCATGACCATTTCCCTAGTGTTAGACTCACCAAGCTTGGAAGAGATAAACACATAAATACACTGTGACCATTTGTTATTTGTAAATCTCCAAGTCTAGGGTTAAGTATTAGCTTGTATTTTAACGCTAGCTTGAGAAAACCACTTTTCCCATTCCAATCGTAGGAGGATTGGGCGGAAGAGATTTCATATCTAATACTCGTACCGGATTAGGGGTTAATTACCATGACCATCGGGTTGACCTAATCTAGGGTTTTCTTAGTCCAACTAGCCAATTGCATGTTAATTCTATCATCCTCCGCACTTTAGTAGCCTTTGAGGGGATCCTCATCCGTGACCACTTACTTGCTCTGATTACCCCCGTATCTTGCCTTCATTGTTAGCATTCTATTTTTATTTACATTGTTTTCTTGTTTTATCTATATCACATTCGAGCTAGTTGGTTAAACAACACTGCAAAAAAGAAGTAAGAGTAGATTCTCGGGCCCTTAGGAATATGACCCTCTCTTGTTTGCATGAAAGGTATTACTTGATGACCTGTATACTTGCGGGATTACACACATAGCGTATCACAGTTCTTGGCACACAATCTAGTATTGTGCTGCCACCGATTACAGCTCAGAGTTTTGAGCTCAAGCTAGGCTTCATCCAGATGTTACAACAGTCGGCATAGTTTAATGGTTTGGCCGATGAAGATCAGAACAACCACATCGAGAATTTCTTGGAAGTGTGTGACATGATCAAGATTAATGGAGTCACGGATGATGCTATCAAGTTGAGGGCCTTCCTATTTTCTTTTAAGGGAAAAGTAAAGCAATGGCTACATTCTTTACCTAAAGCATCGATCACTACTTGGGAACACATGGTAGAAGCTTTTGCTACCTGATATTTCCCTCTAGAAAATCTGTGAAGCTTAGGAATGAAATATCTTTCTTTGCGCAAATGAAATTGGTGTCTCTTTTTGAGACATGGGATAGGTTAAAGATATCCTACAGAAATGTACTCAGCAAGGGGATCCTGTGTGGATGATTATCCATACTTTCTACAATGGTTTGAACCTAAGCATGAAGCAATTACTAGATGCTGCAGCAAGAGGTACCTCTGGCAGTAAAACCCTCGAAGAAGCCCGACAGCTCATTGAGGAGATGGTTATGAACAGTTAATAGTAGAACACACGAGACAAGAAGAAGGTAGCCGGACTTCATGAGATTGATGTGGTCACATCACTGGCGCCCTAGGTTGAGTCCTTGAGCAAAATGTTAGACAATCTAACTTCTCCTAGATTGGCAACCGTGATGAGTTGCACTTGATGTGGGGAAGGACATGCTTCATCTGATTGCCCGATTGCTATTGGTGGTACATCTTCAGTGGAAGAGGTAGACTCTGTGGGTAATGCAATGAGAGGTCAAGGAAATTCATATAGCAATACCTATAATCAAGGCTGGAGGAGGTACCCAAACCTTTTTTGGAGTAATAAAGGGCAACAAAAGGCTATGTCACCATTAGGTTTCCAATAACAACAACAACAAGCCCTGAACATGGAGAACAGAATTTTAGGATTGGAAAACGGGATGACTGATTTGGAGAAGGCTTTGACCAAGTTCATTTAATCTTCGGATATGAGATTCCAATCGGTTGAAGCCAAACTTCGCAACCACACCGCATCATTGCACAACTTGGAGAACCAAGTGGAATAAATTGTGAAGTCACTCTTGGAAAGACCTCAAGGGAGTTTACCTAGCAACATGGAGGTAAATCCAATAGATCATGTGAAGGCGATCACTTTGAGAAGTGGTCGTAAAGTTGAGAGTAGGCTCCCTAGTGAGAAGACAACGGTTGAGACACACAAGGAAGTGGAGGGTTAGGAAAGAGCTAAAGAGAAGGATGCAGCACCCTCACCTTACAAGCTACGAATCCCCTATCCTTCAATGTTGAAGAATGACTAATACAAGATGTTCTTAGGTCTATTTAAGCAGTTGCACATCAACATCCCATTTGTGGAGGTGTTGTCTCAAATGCCTTGCTATTCAAAGTTTCTAGAAGACGTCTTCATCAACAAGAGGAAGTTGGAGGAGAGTGCATCTCTGATCTTAGATGCTTCATGCTCAGCGATGTTACAAAAGAATATGCCGAACAAGAAGAAAGACCCCGGTAGCTTCATCATTCCTTGCAACATTGGTAACTTGGGTGAAGAAAAGGCATTGGTGGACTCAGGGGCTAGCATTATCATCATGCCTTATCATCATGCATTATCATCATGCCCACTCGAATGACACTTTAATTGGCCAATAATTCAATAAGACAACCAAGGAGCATCATTGAGGATGTACTTGTGAAAATTGATAAGTATATCTTTCTTGTAAACTTTATGGTGTTAGATGTTGATGAGGATATCGAGGTCCCGTTGATACTTGGGAGGCCATTCTTGCGCACTTCCAAAGCTCTCATTGACATGGATGGTGGGTAGTTGACACTAAGAGTTCGAGATGACAAGTTGACATGCCGCCTTGCCATAGCCATGCGAAATTCTCTTGATTTTGATGATAATTTGTATTTTTTTTGACACCACTTATTAGTTGATTAATGATTATGTGCAAGAAATGTTGTGTCCGGACCCATTAGAGGGTTGGCTAGATGAAGAGGTGGAGAATGAAGAAGTTTTATCACTTGGTCTAGAGGACAAGGTGCAACCTACCCCAAGAGTCATGAAGAGGATGATCCAAAAGATCAAGAGAACAAGGAGACATCACAAGAAACGCCCAAATGTTAGTGGGGATGAGCGTTCACGGAGTAAGGGTGATGAACCCTTGTGTGGTAACAAACTCGACAACTCCCACTCTACCTTGCAAAAATTGTGTTCATCATGCTTTCAAGTTGTAGGTAAAAGGGTAACCTTTATTCATGAGCCCTTATTAGGTAAGGACAGGTATGTTAAGCTTAGTAACATTAAACAAGCGCATCTTAGGAAGCAACCCAAGCCTTTGCTGTTTTTCTAGGTTTTAGTTTAGTACTTGCATAAATAAGAGCATCAGCGTTGGTGCCTTGCTATTTTAGTTTGTTTAATTGTGATTGGCAAAGTTTCTAGGTTGTTTGAGCATGTTTTCATAAGTCTATGGTCAAAGTTTCAGTGTTCATGCAGTCTATGTGAGTGTATAAGTGTTGTAGAAATTATTCTCTAGGGTCTGCAATTTTCTGAGTCATCTAGAGAAGACACACAGCCATGTGGAATTTCCACAAGGGCATGTGTTTCCATTCAGAGTTCAACTTCTCCATCCTGAGAAGACAAAGGGGCGTGTGAAAGCCCCTGTGAGTGACCTTGTGATGGTCACACGCCCGTAGGTAATTTCCACAAGGGTGTGTGGATCTCTGTAGAGTGCCTAGTCTCCATCCTCAGAAGAGATAGGGGTATGTGTATGATACTGTGGATAACCCTGTGAATGGCACATAGGAGTGGGTAATTTCCACACGCCCATGTGAAACTCTGCAGAGACTTCTTCATCATCCCTAGTACACACATGGGCATGTGACTACCCCTGTGAACATCCACACGCCCATGTGGAATTTCAATAGGGGTGTGTGGAACTCTTAGCCAAATTCTTGAGAGAATAGAGAAGCCACAGGGGTGTGTTGGTGCCCTTGTGGGTCAGGCACACGGCCGTGGAAACATTCCACACGCCCTTGTGGATGCATTCAAAGGCAATCAGTGCCATCCCAAGAGCACACAGGAAGTGTGGATGCCCCTCTGAAGCTCACCTGTGGAGTCACACGACAATGAGGAATTTCCACACGGCCGTGTGGATGTGTAGAACTCAAAATGCAACGACTTTTCTTTATAATTCACTTGCACCTTTTCATTTTGAAACGTCTCCACTCTTAATAAACGATTCCATTTGCTCTCCTGACCTTCTTGCCATCTATTTAAGTGGATTTTAATGTGTTTTCCAGTCTTCATTTCTTCGGTAAGCCTTCCCTTCTCCCTTTTCTTTGCAATCTTCATTTTTTTTGCTTAATGTTATCGGTTTTGCTTGAATATCATGATTAGAATGTTGATGAATACTGTTAGAATGAATCTAGAACATTTATTTGCATATTGTGAGTCTATTGGAGGTTGCGGCCATGTGGCTATCCCGCCAAGAAGATCTATACAGGCATGTGGAATTTCCACATGACTGTATGGATTCCTGCATATTGTGTTTTTAAGTTTGATTTGATCAGTTTTTTTTTAAATCTTTGTAGGAATGGCTCCTAGGTCAAAGAAAGCTGCTAGAAAGCGCCCCCAAGGGCCATCGCCTGAGAATATGGAGTTTGTAATACCCGAGCATCAGGCTCAGTTCAAGCAATTGGCGAAGCTCAAGTTTGGACAGTTAAGATTGCCCGACTTGAGCGTATTAAGGAAGATCCAGTTAAGGAATGAGATGGTAGATGAGGTTGAGGAGTTGCTTGCTGTGGGTAGTTGGTATCGATTACTTTCTATACGAGAGTTAGCTATTCGTATGCTCACATTAGAGGTGCTTGCATCTTTCGGGTTCGATAGTTCGTACAGCAGTTTCTCGAGTATTAATGCGATTCAGTTTTGTGCGTTTGGTCAATACCACAATATGAGCATCACAAAGTTCTCAATTCAACATTTGTTATATGATGAGGAATTCACTGATACAGAGGAGTATGAGCCACTGCCTACATATTATACCGGTAACTTGACGCCTCAGCACTTGTATAGCATTATGTGGCCAGGGGCAGTACAAGCCTGGAGTCTCCAAGGCGACTTGCCTTTCCTAGCAGCATTCATATACATCCATGAAGTTCTGAGTAGATCAGTGAATGGATGAGGCAACAACACTCGCGTTTTGAGCCATCAAGAACTATAATATTTATACTCCATGGTACAGAGTGAACCACTCCACTTGGGGCACATCTTGGCCGGGTATCTGTGTTACCAGGGCCAGTATGCTAGAGTGGGAGTGATTTTCTCAGGCCCGTACATCACCAGGCTGATCATGGGTATGGGTCTATCAGACTCGATCAGAGGGGCCGAGAAGACAATCGTACCATCTCCCCTAAGCCTAGAGATGATATGTCTAATAGGCATGATCCACAAATACCGAGACAGAGTTTATGTTATGATCATCCCCCCACCAGAGATAGCCCAAGGAGAGGGTGATGAAGTAGAGAGGTCTTAGCCTGTTCTCAAGCCACAGTAGAGCACATGAAGATAGAGGCATCTCCCACAACACAGGATAGCTTTGAGAGAATCGGGAGTGTTGTGGAAGTGTTACAAGCTGACTTAGCTGAAGTTTGTACTATACAAACCGTGAACCACACAAAGGTGATGGTGCATCTTAATATCTTACAACAAATTCTCGAGCGAGATGCGACTTCCCCTTTTGCAGCGTGACCACGTGCCCCACCAACACCTCCAGCATCCCAAGCACCTACAGTAGCACCAGTAGCATCATCAGCAGCAGCATTAGAGACAGCAGAGCCTAATACTGATGCCTGAGGCGTCTTTATCTTTATTTATCTTTTTGTTTTTCGTATTTTATTTCTGCATTTTATTTTGGACTTATATCACTCATAAAGGATCTTTCTTTTGAGTTTATCTTTAATTTTCAGTAACTCGAGTTGTATTTCATTTTCATATCTTTATAGACTCGAGTTTATTTTGTGTTTGTTGAGCATTACGGAACGTATATGTGCAAATGGTCTTGTGAGTCTTGGAATTGAGGAATAGTCATGTGCATAGTCATGAAGATTTTCACATGGCCGTGTGTACTCCACAACCCATTGGCACTCCACTCTCAATGAATTTAGCCCCATCAAACATACGTTAGAAGTTCGGGGGAGTAATGTTTCAATTGTCCATCATTACATATTTGTTTTGAATGTTATACTTCTTTATTGTGCTTGCATGCGTACATTGAGGGCAATGTACATCTTAAGTGTGGTGGGGAGTTTACATTACGCATGTTCTTTACTTATGCGTTCATTGTTCATGCTCATGTAGTCAATTGCGGTTCACCTTAGTTGCATTAGTTGTATTTTTAAGTTTAGGAGAATTTTTAGTATTGAATACTATCAATCACTAGTTCTAGTTGAATTTTTAGGAATTTTTGCGCGATTGACACTTGTTGCACTACTCATTCATTAATCCTTGTGGAAACTAAGGTTTGATGTTTAAGGGACCATTTTAACATGTTTCTTGTTTTAATTTCTTGGGAAAAAAGGAGAAAAAAGAACAAGAAAAGAAATATTTGTATTTGCTTTTGTTGTACATTGGGGGTGGAAAGAGCTACAACCTATGAAGTATGAAGCTACACTCATAATTCGGATACTAGTTATGCCCTAATAAGGGAAAGAGTCATCTTATGGAATGAGTGAAAGTTACCACTCCTGTAGAAAGAGCTATTACCTCAAAAGTGTGAAGCCACCATGGGAGCCGACTAGGGAAGGGCTACCATAAAGGATGTGTGAAGCTACTATCTTTTATTTTTGTATATAAATATGTCCTTTTTTATAAAAGCTTTGAGGAGTACATGTTGTGTTGAAGTGTTTGAGCTTTTCCTTACTTGTAGAATACCTCTTTTGCATACTTTTGGTGAACCTAAGGCCAAGAACTTTCAATTTTTCCTTCTTGTACGGTTGAATGTTTTATTTTTGCTTGAGGACAAGCAAAAAGCTTAAGTGTGGCGGAATTTGATATGTGCTTCTGTATAAGTAATACGAAGTATACTTTCCTTACATTGAGCATTACTTTTATCAGATTTTATGGCTCATTCATGTGTATTTGTGCTCTTTTGTGCATTTAGGGTTATACAGATAAGTTTTAAAGAAAGGAAGCAAAAGTAGATAGTGGACAAGTATTGATGAATTTCTTGGATTGAACAAATGTAAAGACACAAGTTGCGCTCAAAGACATGTGAGTGTGTGATAACCTCCACTATGCTCAAATGAATTCACAAGGTGGAGGGGCAAAAAGGTGGCCACGCTCATATGTTATGACTTGTGCAACTTTATCAAGAGCTTCATCAATGTGGTTTCATTGAAGACAAGACATGATCTACCGCATTAATGTGTTCCCATTCATGTGGCCTACTGAAAAGAGTGGATTCGGGAGCATTCTAGTGAAATACTATAGCAATTAACTATAGAAAAATTAATGTAGTAGTTACTATTCACAACGGGCAGGAAATGAAGACTTGGAAATCCACAAGGCCATGTGGATGCCCAATTCCAATAATATAAATACCACTTTTAGAGTTTTATTTGGGGATCTTCTACCTAAATTTGGCCCATCTTTGGAGGCGCTCGCAGCTAGGGTTTGGAGAGGCTTTTGCCAGGTTTTTGGAGCGGTTCTATGGCATTTGATATCGAGTTCCTTTGGTGGAGAACTATTGGTTGAGCTTTCATCGGCATCGATTCGGCGAGGTGTGCCCTAGGTTTGACAAGGGATCCTTTAGAGAAGATGAGGTAGCTATACTAGACCATCGATACAGATTACAAGAAGGATTTCTCTATTGATTGCCTACACTTATCATTGATTTCGTATTTGGTTTTGTACTGCTCCATGGAGAGCTAAACTCCTAGTGGTTGCTTGGACTTGTAAACCCTGAATGATTTTGTTCCATTGACTCTTATTATGTTTCTTTAATTGATGTTTTAATTGAGTTTCAACCTTCAATGCATGTTGAATTAATTTTTCCTTAGAGTAATATTATGGTTGAGAATCTATCTTGGTGATCCTTGTGAATGAGTGACACTTCATTAGGCTTAGACAAAGCAAGGTTGAAAAGGGTTGGGAGGGTGAGTCGAGAGGTAGCAGAATGTCCCCTTTCCCTTCCGATGTGATTTACTCTACCTCCGCTTTCTAAGAGTTCTTTGCAGTCACGATAGAGTGAAGTGCTAAGAGACAAACTCCACTAGGGCTTAGTTGCGTGAGTAATAGAGTGAAGTGTTTAAGTAATCCTTAGTGCTGTTGCTCAATCGTGACTAGGGGTCTTTCGTCTGGACGAAAATTTTAGATCTATACTAAGAAATATGGTTTATCACTTGGAATCCCTAGAGCTCCAAGCAACCCTACACAATGTGTGGTGTCAAGAGCATTCCTTTCCACCGGGGCATAGTGTAAGGGTCAGTCACAGTTGATGTTAGGTTTGGGACCGTGTGTCTTTAGTTTTCCATGACTCATTAAACATCATTTATGAGGCATAATGATTAGTCTTGCACTTGAAACAATAGTCCTAGGGTTATGAATGTCCAGGTATCCAATATTTCAATTGATTACCTCTCTTTATTCCTATTGCTCTCTTTTCTCTTTTTCTTTATTTCTATTCACATTGATATTGTTCACTCAAATCACAAATTGACTCACTCTATAACTAGGTAGCATTACTACTTGCTTCTTAACAACTATTTCCTGTGGATACGACTACCCACTCACTTGGGTACTTTATTATTTCGACAACCTGTGCACTTGTGCTACACACACACAAGAGGTGTGTCAAAAACATAGGATTAAGATTTTGATTAAAACAATAGGAGACTTTCCTAAAAGGAAATATAGGATTAGAGTTTTGATTCAAAAACATATAATAGGAGACATTCCAAAAATAAAACATAAGATTGTGGTTTTAAATAAAAAATAGGATATATCCTTAAAAGAAAAACATAGGATTAGGGTTTTTATTGAAACCGAAAAATAGCAGACATTCCAAAAAAAATATAGGATTATGATTTTTATAGAAAAATAGGAGACATTGTGAAAAGAAAAAATAAGAATAGGGGTTTGGTTCAAAAATAAGAGACATTCTGTAAAGAAAACATAGGATTAGGGTATTTGATGAATGCATTTCATATCATATTCACTCACACTATTTTCATTCATTTACTTGTCTTTTAGCACAATTTTATTCATTTGAATTGCTATTCTTGGTATATTTACTCCATGTGCAGAAACTACAGGCTTGACGCAATTTAGATGAAATTAGGGAGTAATTGAGTAGAAGAATTGTTATTCTGCTAAATTTCAAGACTGACATGGGTGACGCTCGAGCATCCGCTTTCCCCCTGATAAGTGCTTGTGTATAAGTAATACAATGTATACTTTTTTTTACATTTAGCATTACTTTTATCAGATTTTATCACTCATACATGTGTATTTGTGTTCTTTTGTGAATTTAGGGTTATGGAGACAGGTTTGAAGAAAGAAAGCAAAAGTAGATCTTGGATGAAATTGTTGATGAAGTTGTTGGATTGAACAAACCTGAAGACACAAGTTGTGCTTAAAGACATGTGGGTGTGTGCCAACCTCCATTGTGTTCAAGTTAATACATATATTGGAGGGCACAAAGACAGTCACACTCATATATTCTGACTTCTGCAACATTGTCAAGAGCATCGTCAATGCGGTTTCATTGAATATACGATGTTATCTACCGCATGAATGTGTGCCCAATCATGTGGCCTCAATGAAAAGAGTGGATTTGGGAGCATTCTGGCAAAGTACTATAAATGTTTACTATAGCAAAGCACTGTATCAGAATCACTGTAGCAGTTACTGTTCACAGCCGCAGGAAAACGATTTATCAAAATTCCACACGCCTGTGTGGATGCCCGATTCCAGCCCTATAAATACTGCTTTGAGAGTTTTATTTGGGGATCTTCTTTCTATCTTTTGCCCATCTTTAGAGGTGCTCGTAGCTAGGGTTTGGAGAGCCTTTTGCTAACTTTTTGGAGCGGTTCTATGGTATTCGACATCGATTCGGTGAAGTGTGCCCTAGGTTTGACAAGGGAACCTTTGGAGAAGATGAGGCGGCTCCACAAGACCGTCGATACAAACCACAAGGAGGTTTTCCCTATAGAGTGCTTGCACTTCTCTTTAATTTCATATTTGCTTTTGTATTGCTCTATGAAGAGCTAAACCCCTAGTGGGTGCTTGGACTTGTAAATCCTAGAATGATTTTATTTCATTGACTCTTATTATGCTTCTTTAATTGATGCTTTAATTGAGTTTCAACATTAAATGCTTCTTGAATTGATTTTCCCTTAAAGTGATACTAGGGTTGAGAATCTATCTTGGTAATCCTTGTGGATGAGTGACTCTCCATTAGGATTAGACAAAGCAAGGTTGAAGATGGTCAAGAGGGTGAGTCGAGAGGTAGCGAAATATCATCTTTCCCTTCCGATGTGATTTATCCTACGTTCCAAGAGTTCTATGTTGTTACGATAAAGTGAAGTGCTAAGAGACAAACTCCACTGGGGCTTAGTTGCACGAACAACAGAGTGAAGTGTTGAAATCACTGGGGCTTAATTGTGAGTAGGGGCCTTTCGACTGGACCAAAGGATTAGATCTATATTAGGGAATAGGAATTATCACTTGGAATCACTAGAGCTTCAAGCAACCCTACACAGTATGAGGTGTCGAGAGTATCACTTTTCACCGTATCATAGTGTACGGGGTAGTCATGATTGACCTTAGGTTTGGGACCGTGTGTCTTTGGATTTCCACAACTCATTAAACTTCAATTAGGAGGTATAATACTAGTCTTTCACTTAAAACAATAGTCCTAAGGTGAGCATTATCCGGGTACCCCATTTCACTATCGATTGTCTCTCCTTATTCTTTTTGCTTGTTCATTTTTCTCTTTACTTTTATTAGTAATGACATTTTAAATCAACATCACAACTTGATTTTTACTATAGTTAAGTAGAAATACCTGTATTTCCGAGTAATTATTGAATGTGGATTTGACTACCTACTCACTGGGTATTTTATTATTTCAATGACCCATGCACTTGCGGTTCACAGACGCAAGGGGGGTATCAAGTTTTTCGCGCCGTTGCTGTTAAATAGGTGTTGTAAAATCGTTTGCACTTTACTATCTTAGCTATTGATCACTTGTTCTATTTTATACTTTCTTATTCTTCTATCGTTATGGTTTGTTTTTCTTTCTTTGATTGTAGCTCCAGATTATGACATAAGGCAAGCCTTCGACATTAGTTAAAGGTGATCCAAAAATTGGAAGAAGAACTTATAGACTGGGAAAGAAACCTGTACAAAAGCAAAAGCAGACAAGTAGAGATAGAAGTTGAAGGGTCTAATAATATGGCAGAACAACATGAGCAATAGAGGACACTCTCAAATTATGCAAGACCCGCAGTTCTTGGCACTCTGTCTAGTATTGTGTGGCTACCGATTACAGCTTAGAGTTTTGAACTCAAGAAAGGATTCATCTAGATGTTATAGCAATCGGCACAATTTAATGATTTGGCCAATGAGGATCCGAACAACCACATGGAGAATTTCTTGAAAGTGTCGACATGCTCAAGATTAATAGAGTCACGGATGATGCTATCAACTTGAGGGCCTTCTATTTTCCTTGAAAGGGAGAGCAAAGCAATGGCTACATTCATTACCTAGAGCATTGATCACTACTTGGGAAGGGATGGTAGAAGCTTTTCTTGCCCGATATTTTCCTCCCAAAAAATTTGCGAAGCTCAGGAATGAAATATTTTCCTTTGTACAAACTGAATTAGAGTCATTTTTTGAGACATGGGATAGGTTCAAGGATCTCCTACGAAAATTTCCTCAACATGGGTTTCCCGAGTGGATGATTATCCATGCTTTCAAGTAGGATCTCCTGCAAAAATGCTTTCTACAGCAAGAGGTACCTTAGGTAGTAAGACCCCCGAAGAAGGCCGATAGCTCATTGAAGAAATGGCTATGAACAGTTATCAGTGGAACACAGAACACAAGAAGAAGGTAGCCGGGCTCATGAGATTGATGCGGTTACATCATTGGTGGCCTAGGTTAAGTCCTTGAGAAAAAAGTTAGACATTCTAACTTCTCCTAGATTTGCGGCCGTGATGAGTTGCACTAGATGTAGGGGAGGGCATGCTTCATCTGATTACCCAATTTCTATTTGTGTTACATCTTTAGTGGAATAGGTGGATTTTGAAGGCAATGCAATGAGAGATCAAGGAAATCTATATGGCAATACCTATAATCCGGGGTGGAGGAGCCACCCAAACCTTTCTTGGAGTAATCAAGGGCAACAGAAGGCTATGAAACAACTGGGTTTCCAATAACAACAACAAGACCCAAACATCGAGAACAGAGTTTCAAGGTTCGAGAAAAGGATGATTGATTTGGAAAATCTTCGGATATAAGATTTCAGTCGGTTGAAGCCATACTTCGCAACCACACCGCATCATTGCACAACTTGGAGAATCAAGTCTGTCAAATTGAAAATCACTTTTGGATAGACCTCAAGGGAGTTTGCCTAGCAACACGGAGACAAATCCAAGGGAACATGCGAAGGTGATCACCTTGAAGAGTGGTCATGAAGTTGAGAGTCGGCTCCCTATTGAGAAAACAATGGTTGAGTCACCCAAGGAAGTGGAGGCTGAGAAGAGAGCTAAAGAGAAGGAGGTGGCATCCCCATCATACAAGACAAGTATCCCTTATCCTTCAAGGCTGAAGAATGACCAAAATGAAGAGTGATACAAGAAGTTATTGGATCTATTCAAGAAGTTGCACATGAACATCCCATTTGTGGTGGCGTCATCTCAAATGGCTCGCTATACAAAGTTTCTCAAAGACCTCTTGACCAACAAGAGGAAGTTGAAGGAGAGTGCATCTGTGATCTCAAATGCTTTATGCTCGGCGGTGTTGCAAAATAATATGGCAAACAAGAAGAAGGACCCAGTAGCTTCATCATTCCATGCAACATTGGTAACTTAGGTGAAGAAGAGGCATTGGTGGATTCAGGGGCTAGAATCAATGTCATACCTTATACATTCTTTAAAAAGCTAGTCTGGGAAGAGCCTAGGTCCACTCGGATGGCACTTCAATTGGACGGTGAATAAGTTTGACATCTGAGGGGCATCATTGAGGATGTACTTGTGAAAGTTGATAAGTACATCTTTCCTACAGACTTTCTGGTGTTAGATGTTGATGAAAATGTCAAGGTTCCATTGATAGTTTGGAGGCCATTCTTACGCACTTCCAAAGCTCTCATTGACATTAAGAGTTGGAGATGACAAGTTGACATATCGCCTTGTGATAAGTGCTTGAGTAAACATGTTTTTATATGTGTTTTACATACATTGAGCATCATTTTATATATGGTTTATGTCTCTTTTCGTGTATTGGGTGTTCTTTTGTGCAATTAGGTTGTAGATGTCGTGATGAGGTAAAAGAGAATAAGGATAGGCTAGAAAGGCATGATGTTGAGAGCTCTTGTGTAATTCGATGACTAAGACACAAGAGGAGTTCATGGACATCGGAATGTGTGCCACTTCGAAGCAAATTCAAGTTAATTCACTAGTTGAAGGGTACGAAGGTAGTCATATCCTGGTGTTTCTTCTTTTTGTGTAGAATGTAAGAACTCTTAAAGATGTGTCGATGAAGAAAAGTCTTCTAGCCTACCACATGATCGTGTGCCCGATTATGTGGCCTCAAGAGGAAGAATATTTTGACCGCGATGAAGGAAAACGCTGTAGCAAAATGATGTAAAAGTTTTTACTATAGCAGTAATGTAACAAAAATTATTGTTCATGCGGCCGTGGGGAAATTCCTACAGCCCACGCTGGCGAGTGATGGCAAGTGACAGTCGCGGGTTTGAGCTATAAATAGGTCATTTGCCCTATTTTTTGGGGAGGAGGTCTTTGCCAATTTGGGAGGAGTTCTTCACCAACTTTGATAGGTTCCTTCGCTGTCATAGCACTTGGGGAGCCATTGGTGACCTAGCTTTGTAGAGGAACCCTTCCAGACGTGGAGCTACCCATCGAGGCCAATCCTCACGAATTCGAGGGGGTTTTATCTATGGGTTGTATTGTTTTTCATTGTGTTCATCATTGGTTTGTAACTTGGCCCATGGAGGGCTAAACATTAGTAGGTATTTGGGCATGTGAACCATAGGATCTTTGATTTTGTATTGATTTGCTCTATGTTCCCAGTTAATCCGAGTTGATTTGAGTTTTACGCTTGTGATTTCATTGCTTGCATGTGCTGTTGATCTTTGTGATTGATTTGCATTGCTTGATCTATTATATTGATGTGAGAGGTCTCCATTAGAGTTAGAAATTCAAGGTTAAAGAGGATTGAGAGGGTGAGCCATGAGGTCTCCATTGAGTGTTTCCTATCTCCGTATTCCTTATTCGCTTTGCAACCATATTTGATGTGAGGATTGAGATTACTCAATTTCTCCACCGGAGCCTTGTAGGGGGTTAGGGATCCTTCACTAGGAAATAGGGTTGGATCTATATTTCGGAATTGGTCTCAATCTTAGGTATCTCTAGAGTTTAGTGCGGTCATATGGGGTGTAAGGTGTTGAGATTGTGTGATTTCTCTGCTAGAACCTTGTAGGGGACTAGGACCGGTTGTTCTTGGATTACCTTGACTCAATAGACTTGGTTTAGGAGCATTTACCGAACTTTGAGCCTCATGAGAGATCCTAGGGGGAGCATCGCCCGAATACCGCATCTTTAGTGATTGAGAACTCCTCTACTACTTTTCTTGTCCATTTACTTGTTTGTTAATTAATTCTTGAAATCAGTTCATTCCACCATATTTATTGAATCTGACTAGATAAATGAGAAGTGGTTAATACTAATACTTCCATTCCCTTTGGATTCGACTACCCACTCACCGTGGTAATTATTACTTCGACACCCGTGCACTTGCAGTTTACATGCATATTTGAACGTGTCACCTTGGTGAAGCCATAAGAAATTCTCTTGATTTTGATGATACTTTATATTGCCTTGACACCACTAATGAGTCAATTGATGATTATGTGTAGGAAATGTTGTGTCCATACACATTGGAGGGGTGGCTAGATCAAGAAGTGGAGAATGAAGACATTTTGTCACTTAGTCTAGAGAACAAGGTGCAACCTACACCGGGAGTCATGAATAGGATGATATAAAAGCTCAAGAGATGAAGGAGACGTCACAAGAAATGCCCCAATGCAAATTGAATTTCTAGAGATTCACATGGGCGTGTGGAAATTCCACACGCTTGTGTGGATGCCCGATTTCATCCAATTTGGGGATTCATCTTTCCATCCATTCTTCATCTTTTCCCCATCTTAGGATGTGCCCGTGGCTAGGGTTTAGATTGGCTTTGGCAAGGTTTTTGGAGTGGTTCTAGGTCTTCAACACCATGTTCCTTCACAAGAGAGTTATTTGGGGAGCTTTCATTGGCATCAATTAGGCGAGGTGTGGCCGAGGCTTGACGAGGGAACCTTTGAAGAAGACGAGGCTACTCCACAAGACCATCAACACGAATACCAAGGGGGGTTTATTCATGGATTGCATATCTTTACTTTTGATTTAATTATTGATTGTATTGTGCTCCATGAAGAATAAAACCCCTAGAGGGTACTTGGAGTTGTAAATCCTGGGATGTTATTGTTTCATTGACCTTTTATTATGCTTTCTCTAATTGATGTCTTTAATTGAGTTCCAATCTTGAATGCTTGTTGAATTGAGTTTGCCTTAGAGTGACACTAAGGTTGAGAATCCGTCTTGGTAACCTTTGTGGATCGGTGACACACTATGAGTGTTAGACAATACTAGATTGGAGAGGGTTGAGAGGTTGAGTCGAGAGGTAGCAAAATGTCCCCTTTCAACTCCGGTGTGATTTATCCTACCTCCATGTTCCAAGGGTTTTTTTCGATCACAATAGAGTGAAGTGCTAAGAGTTGAACTCCGCTGGGGCTTAGTTGCGCGAGCAACAGAGTAAAGCATTGATGTAATCCTTAGTATTTGGGCCTTAATTGTGACTAGTGGTCTTTCGCCTGGACCAAATGGTTAGATCTATATTAGGGAATATGGTTTATGACTTGGAGTCCTTAAAGCTTTATGGAACTTTGCACAGCGTGAGGTGTTGAGACTGAGTGATTTCTCCACCGGGACATAGTGTAGAGTTAGTCACATTTGACCTTACGTTTGGGACCGTGTATTTAAGGATGTCCACGACTCATGAAGCATCAATTAGGAGATTTGTATGTTTTCTTTTTAGGATGTCTCTAATTTTCAAATCAAAATCCTAATCCTATTTCTTTATTTTTGCAATGTCACATATTTTTCAGTTTTTAATCAAAAACCCTGATCCAATGTTTTTCTTTATGCAAGGTCTCCTATTTTTTAATCAAAAAATTAATCCTATATTTTCCTATAAAAATTAATCCTACGATTGAAAAATAGGAGACATTCCTTATAGAAAGCATATTATTAGGATTTTTAATTCAAAATGTTAAAGTAGTAGACATTCCGAAAAGAAGGATAGGATTATTGTTTTCATTGAAAATAGATGACGTTCTGAAAAAAAAATAGGATTATGGTTTTGATTCAAAACCAAAAAGTAGGAGACATTTCGGAAAGAAAACATAGAATTATGCTATTGATTCAAAAATAGAAGACATTCCGAAAAACATAGGATTATGGTTTTGATTGAAACATAGTAGACATTAGGAAAAGAAAACATACGATTAGTGTTTCCATTCAAAAATAGGAGACAATTTGGAAAGAAAACATTGGATTAGGATTTTCGTTAAAAACCGAAAAGTAGGAGACATTACAATAAGAAAACATAGAATTTTCTTATTGATTGAAAATAGGAGACATTACAAAAATTAAAAAAAAAGATTATCATTTTGATTGAAAAATAGAAGACGTTAGGAAATGAAAAATATATGATTAGTTATTTGATTCAAAAATATGAGACATTCCCAAAAGAAAACATATGAATAGGGTTTTTGATTCAAAACTGAAAAATTTTAGACATTCTGAAAGGAAAACACTTTTTTTAGGGTTTTGATTGAAACAAAGCCGACATTTTGAAAAGAAAATATAGGATTAAGGTTTTGTTGTGAAATAGAAAAATAGGAGACATTTTGAATAGAAAATATAGGATTAAGGGTTTGATTCAAAACAAGAAAGTTGGTCACATTACGGAATAAAAAAAGATTAGGGTTTTTGATTGAAAAATAGGAGACATTCCGAAAAGGGAACATAGATTATGGTTTTAATTGAAAATTAGGAGACATTCCGAAAACAAAAAATAAGAATAGGTATTTATTCTAAAATAGCAGACAGTCCCAAAAGAAAACATAGCACTAGAGTTTTATTCAAAAATAGGAGGCCTTCCAAAACAAACATACGATTAGGGTCTTGATAAAAACATATGACTCTCCGAAAAGAAAAACATACGATTATGGTTATCATTAAAAAATAAGAGACATTCCACAAAAAAACATTGGATTATAGTTTTTATACAAAAATGTCAAACTTGGAAAAAATAAAACACAGCATTAGGGTTTTCATTCAAAACTGAAAAATAGGAGACATTTGGAAAAGAAAACATAAGATTAGGGGTTCGATCCAAAACCAATAAATAGGAGACATTCCAAAAAGAAAACATAGGATTAGGGTTTTTTTCAAAAATAGGAGACATTCTGAAAAGAATAAATAATGTTAATGTTTTGATTCAAAATAAAAAAATAGGACATATTTTGAAAATAAAGCATAGCATTAGGGTTTTGATTCAAAACAAAAAAAATAAGAGACATTCCGAAAAGAAAACATAGGATTAGGGTTTTCATTGAAAATTAGGAGACATTTCAACAATGAAATATAGGATATTGATTTTGATAAAAAAAATATGAGACATTTCACAAAGAAAATGTATAAGATTAAAGTTTTGATTCAAAATTAAAAAAAAAATGGTAGACATTCTGAAAAGAAAATATAGTATTATTGTTTTGATTGAAAAATATGAGACATTCTAAAAAAAATGACATAGGATTAGGGTTTTGATTGAAAAAAGAGGAGCCATTCCAAAAAGAAAAGATATGATTAGAAGTTTGATTCAAAAATAGGAGATAATCAGAAAAAAATAACATAAGATTAGGGTTTTGATTCAAAACTGAAAACATAGGATTAGGTTTTTAATTGAAAACCAAAAAATAGGAGATATCCCGAAAAGAAAACATAAGATTATGATTTTGATTGAAAAATATGATACATTACAAAAGGTAAACATAGGAGACATTCAGAAAGGAAGACATAGGATTAGGGTTTTGATTGAAAAATAATAGATATCCTGAATAGAAAACATAGGAATTGGGTTACAATTCAAAAATAAGAGACATTTTAAAAAAAAACATAGGATTAGGATTTTGATTCAAAACATAAAACAAAGGATTATGTTTTTGATTGTAAACCGAAAAATAGTAGATATTCCGAAAAGAAAACATAGGATTATGGTTTTGATTGAAAAATAGGATACATTAAAAAAGGTAAACATAGGATTAGAGTTTTAATTAAAAAATAAGAGACATTCCGATACGTAGAGATATGATTAGGGTTTTGATTGGAAAATACCAGACATTAGGAAAATAAAATATAGGATTAGAGTTATAATTCAAAAATAGGAGACATTCTAAAAAGAAAACATAAGATTAGGGTTTTGATTAAAAAATGAGACATTAAGAAAAGAAAGCATATAATTTGTGTTTTTGTTTAAAACCAAAAAATGGGAGGCATTGCGAAAAGAAAACATTGGATTAGAGTTTTGATTCAAAACCATAAATGTAGGAGACATTATGAGAAAAAAAATATAGAATTGCGGTTTTGATTGAAAAATAGGATTGTTGTTATGAATCAAAACCGAAAAATAGTAGACATACAAAAAAGATACATAGGATTAGTCTTTAGATTCACAATCGATAAATAGGAGACATTACGAAAAGAAAACATAGGATTAGTGTTTTGATTAAAAAATATAAGATATTCCGTAAAGAAAAACATAGTAATAGGTTCTTGATTCAAAACTAAAAAATAAGCGACATTCTGAAAGGAATACATAGGTTTAGGAATGTGATAATAAAGTAGGAGACCTTACAAAAATAAAAACATTAGATTAGGGTTTTGAGTTAAAACCGAAAAGTAGGAGACATTCTGAAAAGAAAACATAGGATTGGAGTTTTAATTCAAAAATAGAAGACACTCCTAAAAGGAAACAAAGGATTATGGTTCTGATTAAAAAATAGGAGCATTACAAAACAAAAACATAGGACTAGGGTTTTGATTACAAACTGAAAAGTAGAATACATTATAAAAAGAAAATATAGGATTAGGGTTTTGATTGAAAAATAGGAGACATTCCGAAAAGAAAGAATAGGATTTGAGTTTTGATTCAAAACCTATAAATACTATATATTCTGAAAAGAAAACATAAGATTAGGGTTTTTATTGAAAAATGAGACATTAGGAAAAGAAATGTAGGATTAGCGGTTTGATTCAAACTTGAAAACTAGAAATCATTCCAAAAAGAATACATAAGATTAGGGTTTTATTTATAAAAATAGGAGATATTCCGAAAAGAAAACATAGGATTATGGTTTTGATTCAAAAATTGGAGAGATTCCAAAAAAAAACATAATATAAGGTATTTTGTTTCAAAATTGAAAATAGGAGACATTATAAAAATAAAACATAGAACAAAGGTTTTGATAGAAATACTAGGAGACATTCCAAAAAGAAAACATCGGATTATTGTTTTGAGTGAAAAATAGGAGAGATTCCGAAAAATAAAAACTTAGGATTAGGGTTTTTCCTCAAAACATAAAAAAATAGGAGACATTCTGAAAAGAAAATATAGAATTAGGGTTTTGATTCAAAAAGAGCAGAGATTCCCAGAAGAAAACATAGGATTAGGATTCTCATTAAAAATTGAAAAATAATAGAAATTTCAAAAAGAAAACATAGGAGTATGGTTTTTATTAAAAAATATGAGACTTCAAAAAAAAAATAAGATTAGCGTTTTAATTCAAAAATAGGTGACATTCCGAAATCAAAACGTAGGATTAGGGTTTTGATTTAGACCAATAAATAGGAGAGATTCCGGAAAGAAAATATAGGATTAGGTTTTTGATTTAAAAATAGGAATGATGAGTGCTTGTGTGATACGAATACGAAGTGTTCTTTCCTTATGATGAGCATTACTTTTATCGGGCTTTAACGCTAATATGTGTATATTTATGTTACTTTTATGCAGATATGGTTGTGAGGCCGAATATTAGAGAAAGAAGTCAATGTGGTTCGTAAATACACCAATTGGAGGAAATCTTGAGAAGGGTCAAACGCGAAGACATAAGTCGGGTTCAAGATGCAAGAATGTGTGCCAACCTCCTTGTACTCAAGTTAGCACTATGATTTGGAGGGGCACAAGGGCAGTCACAATCAAGCATTCTGCCTTGTGCATGTATAGCAAGATCTCCACTAACGTGTCCGTTATTGAAGAAGCAAAGCGATTCACAACTCAAACGTGTGCCCATTTGCATTACCTCGATGAAAGCATGGATTCGGGAGAGTTTCAGGTTGGTACTGTAGTAGTGTACTGTAGCAAAATATTGTAGCATTCCAATATAGCATGTGCTGTTCACAGCCAGCTGAAACGGAGCAAAACAGAGAATCCACATGGGCGTGTGGAAATTCCACACTCCCGTGTAGAAAATCCACAGGGGCGCTCACATGGGCGTGTAGATTTCCGATTCCAGCCCTATTTAATGCCGATTTTAGACCGAATTTCAGAATCTTTGTTCCATCGTTTCCCCAACTTGAGAGAGGGCGGCGGCTAGGATTTTGAGAGGTGTTAGGTAGGGATTAGGAGAGGTTCTACAACTCCGACCTCGCACTTCGTTTGGAAGAAGGTTAGTGGTAGAGCTTTCGTCGGCACCGATCCGGCGAGGTGTATCTTAGGCCGGACAAAGGGACTCTTGGACGAGTAGAGGACTCTCCACAAGACCATCGCCACGACTATCGAGTGGTTTTCTATGGATTCTTTGGTTTTACATTTGATTTCATTGAATGTAGTTAGCTCCATGGAGAGCTAAACCCCTAGTGGGTACTTGGGTATTTGTGAAACTTAGGATGTATTCGTTTCATTGAACCTCTTTATTATGCTTTCAATTAATTGATGTTTTATTTTGAGTTCCAATCTTGAATTCTTGATTGTATGAAAACTCTCTTAGAGTGACACTAGAGTTGAGAGTTCTTGTTGGTAACTCTTGTGAGTGAGTGACACACCATGAGAGTTAGAAAAAGATAGATTTTAGAGGGTTAAGAGGGTGAGTCGAGAGGTAGCGGAGTCCTCAAGTTCTTTGTGGTCATAGTAGAGTGAATGGGCTAAGGGATGACCTTTCGATGGGGCTTAGTTGCGGGTGCAACGGAGTGAAGCGTTGAACTGATTTTAGCACCTTAGGCTTAATTGTGCCTAGGGACCTTTCACCTAGACCAAAGGGTTAGGTCTACATCTAGGAAGAGGATTTATCACTTGGATTCTGTAGAACTCATTGTAATTTTATACGAGGTTATTCAATTTTTCCTCCGGTACATGTATAGAGTTAGGCAGATTGACCTTAGCTTTGGGACATTGTATTTAAGGATCTCCACGACACATTATTCCATCTGTTAGAAAGTGTAATAGAGGGTTCTTGCACTTGAAACGATTGTCCTAGGTGGAACAATATCCGGGTACCCCATTTATATCGATTGCCTTACCTTCTCCTTTACTTGTGCTCTCTCTCTCTTGTTATTTTACTTTTGTTATTTCACATCTTCTCACACATATCACTATTCATCTTTCACTTAGTTAAGAACAATTTAAGTGTTTTTATTTCTTACTCCCTGTTGATACAATACCCCACTCACCTGGGATTTATTACTTCGACACTCGTGCACTTGCGGTTTACAAGCATATTTGGTCATCATAAGTTTTTGGCACCATTGCCGAGGAGTAGGAGTTTAGAGATACTTTGTACTTTGTTTTCTTAGCTATTCACTCATTCATTCTAGTTCATTTCTTCTTATTTTATCAACGTTCTGATTTTCTTTTTCTTTCCTTTTGGTGCAGCTTCAGGTTATGACCGGAGGGAAACCCTCAAGATTAATTGAAGGAGATCCTAAGCTTGAACATACACTTAGAAGAAAAGGGAAAGAACCTGTGCAAGAACCGTCTAATCTAGCTGATTTGGAAGTAGAAGAATCTGAAAACATGTCAGAAAAGAATGAGCAACAGTGGACATTATCCGATTATACCAGACATTCAGTATTGGGGACACAATCAGGTATTGTGCGTCCCCCGATTATAGCAGCAATCCACATGTTGCAGCAATCCGCACAGTTTAATAGTTTAGCCAGTGAGGATCCAAACAGTCATATAGAGAACTTTCTCGAGGTGTGATATGCTTAAGATAAATGGGGTGCCGGATGATGCCATCAAGTTGAGAGCCTTCCCATTTTCATTAAAGGGGAGAACAAAGTGGTGGCTACACTCATTACCTAGAGCATCGATTACCACATGGGAGAAGATGGTAGAAGCTTTTTTGGCCCGTTATTTCCCTCCCGGACAATCTACAATGCTTAGGAATGAGATCTCATCCTTTGTACAGTCGAAATTGGGGTCTCTATTTGAGACTTGGGAAAGGTTCAAGAAGCTCCTAAGAAAGTGCCCGCGACACGGATTCCCAGAGTGGATGATTATTCAGACTTTTTACAATGGGTTGAATCCGAGTACAAGGTAACTCTTGGATGCGGTAGCAGGAGGTACCTTAGGTAGCAAGACCGCCGGTGAAGCCCGTCAACTAACTAAAGAAATTGGGTTAAATAGCTACCAATGGAATGCTAGGGAGAAGAAAAAGGTTGCCGGGCTCCATGAGATAGATGAAGTAACTTCATTGGCTACTCAAGTGGGATAATTAAGTAAGAAGTTTGATCTCCTAACTTTGAATAGAGTGGCGGCCGTGACTACTTGCACCGGGTGTGGTCTAGGACATGCTCCTTCCGATTGCCCGATCTCTATTTGTGATGCTTCTTCGGTTGAGAATGTCGATTTTGTGGGTAATGCAATGAAGAACCAAGGGAATCCATATAGCAACACATACAATCCCGGTTGGAAGAATCATCCTGATAAGTGCTTGTGTGATATGAATGCGAAGCATTCTTTCCTTATGTTGAGCATTACTTTTCTTGGGTTTTTACATTAATATGTGTGTTTTTATGTTACTTTTATGCAGGTAGGGTTGTGAAACCAATTATGAAGGAAAGAAGCCAATGTGGATCACAATGCACCGATTTTGGAGGAAATCTTGCTAAGGTTCAAACGCGAAGATATAAGTCGGGTGCGAGATGCTAGAGTGTGTGCAAACCTCCCCGAATTTGAGTTTGCACAACCATTTGGAGAGGCACAAGGGCAGTCACACTCAAACATTCCGACTTATGCACATAGAACAAGATCTCCACCAACTTATCCGTCATTAAAGAAGCAAAGCAATCCACAGCATAAACGTGTGCCCATTTATGTTACCTCGATGAAAAGTGGATTTGGGAGTATTTTTGGCATAGTACTATAGCAGTTACTGTTCACAAACGGCCGAAAATGACAGTTTTAGAGAATCCACACTGGCGTGTGGAAATTACCCACGCCCGTGTGGAAATTCCGCACGGGCACGTGAAGCATCCATGCCCGTGTAGTCGCTTGATTCCAGCCCTATTTATAGCCGAATCAGCCACGATTTTGGTATTCTTTTCTCCATCTTTTTCCCAACTTGAGAGAGGGCTTCGGCTAGGGTTTTGAGGGTATTGGCCAAGGTTTTGGAGAGGTTCTATGGCTCCGACATCATGATTCCTTAGGAAGAAGGTTGGTAGGGGAGCTTCCGTCGAGGCGTATCCTATACCGGACGAGGGAATCCTTGGACGACGAGTAGAGGACTTTCCACAAGACCATCGACACGACTATCGAGGGGGTTTCTTTATGGATTCATTGCTTTTATATTCTATTTCTTTGATTGTACTTAGCTCCATGGAGAGCTAAACCTCTAATGGGTACTCGGGTATTGTGAACCCTAGGATGTATTTGTTTCTTTGAACCTTTTTGTTATGCTTTCAATAAATTTATGTTTATTGTGAGTTCCAACCTTGAATGCTTGATTGTATGAACATTTCCCCTAGAGTGACAGTAGGGTTGAGAGTTCTTGTTGGTAACCTTGTGAGTGAGTGACATACCACGAGCGTTAGATAAAGCTAGGTTGGAGAGGGTTGAGATGGTGAGTCGAGAGGTACAGGAGTGTCCCCTTTCCCCTCCGGTGTGATAGATTCTACCTCCATTCCTCGAGTTCTTTGCGGCCATAATAGAGTGAATGGTCTAAGGTATGAACTTCCGCTGGGGCTTAGTTGCGCGTGCAACGGAGTGAAGCGTTGAGGTGATCTTAGCATCTAGGGCTTAATTGTGGTTAGGGACCTTTGACCTGGACCAGAGGGTTAGGTCTATAATTAGGAAGAGATTTATCACTTGGAATCCCTAGAGCTCATTGCAACTCTATGCGAGTGCGAGGTGTTGAGATTGTTCGATTTCTCCTCCGGGACATGTATAGAGTTAGGCATAGTTGACCTTAGATTTGGGACTATGTAATTAAGGATTTCCACGACTCACCATTGCATTGATTAGGAAGCATAATAGAGGGTTCTTGCATTTGAAACAATTACCCTAGGTGGAGCATTATTCGGGTACGCCATCTTTATCGATTGCCTTACCCCTTTCTTTACTTTAGCTCTCTTACTTGTTACTTTTACTGTTGAGAATTGAATCATTGTCACACTCATTATTATTGATCTTTTACATAGCTAAGAATCGAATTAAGTATTTTTATTCCCTACTACCTGTGGATTCGATACCCGCTCACTCGGGATTATTACTTCGACAAACCCGTGCACTTGCGGGATATACGCAAGGGGACCTTGTCACATCCATATTTTTCGAGGAGCAACCAAGGTCCACAAAAGGCCATGGGACCACCCGGTTTCCAACAACAACAAGCCCAAACATGGAAAACCGAGTTTTAGGTTTGGAGACCTGAATGACCGATTTGGAGAAGGCCTTGACTAGGTTTATGCAATAGTCAGATACAAGGTTTCAATCAGTCGAGGCTACACTTCGCAACCACACTGCTTCTTTGCACAATCTTGAAAATCAAGTGGAGCAGATTGCAAAGTCTCTATCAGAAAGGCCACAAGGAAGCTTGCCGAGTAATACCGAGACAAATCCTAGAGAGCATGTGAAAGCGATCACTTTAAGAAATGGTCGAGAGGTTGAAGGTAGGCTTCATAGTGAAAAGCCCAATGAACACGCACCCGAGGTCATAGAGGTTGAAGAGGGAACAAGAAAAAAGAAGGAGGTGGCATCTCCATCTTTCAAGCCAAGAATCCCTTATCCCTCTAGATTGAAGAATGACTAAGGGGATGAACAATACAAGAAGTTCCTGAGTTTGTTCAAGCAACTTCATATCAATATTTCTTTTATTGAGGCTTTGGCTCAAATGCCTAAGTATGTGAAATTCTTGAAATACTTGTTGACTAACAAGAGGAAGTTGGAGGAGAGTGCTTCAGTGATCTTAGATGCTTCTTGCTCTGCGGTGTTGCAAAAGAACATGCCGAACAAGAAGAAAGACCCGGGAAGCTTCATCATTTCGTGTAATATTTTCAATTTGGGTGAAGAAATGGCATTGGTGGACTTAGGGGCTAGTATCAACATCATGGCATACACTTTCTTTCAGAAGCTAGGCTTGGGAGAGCCTAGGCCCACTCGCATGACTTTGTAATTAGTAGATCAAACGGTAAGACATCCGAGGGGTATCATTGAAGACATGCCTGTCAAGGTGGACAAGTACATTTTTCCGGTTGATTTTGTCGTGTTAGACGTCAATGAGGATGCGGATGTACCTTTGATGCTTGGGAGTCCGATCTTACGGACTTCCAAGGCATTGATTGACATGGACGGCGGGGTGCTAACATTGAGAGTTGGAGATGACAAGCTCACATACCGCCTTACTGGAGCCATGCGGCATTCTCTTGATTTCGATGATGCTTTATATTTTCTAGACACTACTGATGAGATTGTTGAGGAATACATGCAGAAAATGTTCAATCCGGACCCGTACAAAGGCTTGTTCGACCAAGAGGTGGATAGTGAAGAAGTTATAATTCTTGGTTGGACTGAAAAAGTACCATCTACTCTGGGGATCCTGAAGAAGGTGCTCTCGACGATGAAGAGGGTGAGGAGACACCACCGAAAATGCTCCAAAGCTATTGGAGACGCGCGTGAACCGAACAAATTGGATGTACCATTGTTAGGTGGTCCCAAGCCCGATAATTCGCCCTCTACCTTCAAGAGAATTTGCTCAACATGCTTTCAAGTCATGGGTAAGAGGGCAACCTTGATCTATGATCCCCCGTGAGGTAAGACAAGGTACGTCAAGCTTAGTGATGTAAAACAAGCGTTTCTTTGGAGGCAACCAAAGTTTTTAATGTTTTTCTAGTTTTTAGTTAGTATTTGCATGAATAAGGCTTTAAGTGTTGGTGTCTTGATCCTTAGTTGCTTTTGCTATGATGTTTTTGTAGATATTATGGTGTTATCATGTGCCTAATCATTTGTGGCGAAGAATCTTGGTCATTTGAGCATGTTTTGCGTATTTTCTCTGGTTAAAATTGCATTGTTCGGCAATCTCTGAGTGTATATCTGTGTTCAGGAATTGTCTGCAGAGCCTGCAAAGTTTTCTAAGTGTCTAGAGAAAACATATGCCCGTGTGGAATTTCTGCACGGCCGTGCATTTTCATTCAGAGCTCATCTAGAGATGGCGCAAGGGAGCGGACTCATCCCTGTGAGTGACCTTGTGATTTCCGCACACCCGTGGGTAATTTTCACACGGGCGTGCGTTTTCCTGTAGAGACTTAGCAAATTATCCCGAGAGCACATAGGGGCGTGGACTCACCCCTGTGGGCGAACCTGTGACAAACGCATGGGCGTGGGTATTTTCCATACGCCCGTGCGGATCTGTACAAAAGAGTTCTCTCCATCCCGAAAAGACACAAGGGCGTGCACTTGCCCCTCTGACTTGGGCCTGTGAATGTCCATGGCCGTGCGGAATTTCATCACGGGCGTGTAGAACACTTACCGATTTTTTTCTCTTTTTGGATAGAAGCCCACGGGGGTGTCTGGTGCCCACGTGGGTTGGGCACATGGGCGTGTGTATTTTCTGCACGCACGTGTGGTTGCGTTTAGAGAGATTGAGTTTTATCCCGAGAGAGCACAGGGCGTGCGTCTGCCCCTGTAAAGCTCTCTTGTGGAGAGCACTGCGGGTGTGGGTAATTTACGCTGCCCGTGCGAGATGTCTGAGAATAGCAAGAGGCGCAAGTTCCTTTTAAATAATCACTGTTCCTCTTCATCCTAACACTCTCCATTCATCTGAGAGCATTCTCACATCGTTTCCCGACCTCGCATTGCCGATTTGGAATGATTTTTACTTGGTTTTCTGAACAATTCAAGGTTTTTAATCTTAACTCGTCGCTAAGCCCTATCTTTTGTTTTCTTTGACAATTCTTGATTTTAATCGATGAAACTAGTTAATAATGCTTCATTTCTATAATTAGAATGATTATGCATGTTTTGAACGAAATTAGAAGCGATTAACCAGTATATTCTTGGATTTTTTGAGGCGCGGCCGTGCTTTTTCAAGCCCGTGGATCCACACGGGCGTGCGGAAATTTCACACGACTGTGTGGATTTCTGCAGTATTACTTAATTAACTTGTTTGATCGATTTTCTTTCAAATTTTTACAGATTATTACACCTCAGTCTAAGAAGCAAGCCAAAAAATGACTGCGTGAGTCATCCCTCGAGTCCGAGGGCATCAGATTTGCTATTCCTGAGCACCAGGTGCATTTTGACCATCTGTCGAGACTTCGGCTAGGACAGACTCAATTCTTGGACACGAGAATATTGAGAGATCTACAACAGGGAGATAGGTTCGTAGATGAGGTCGATGATCTCGGTTCAGTGGGAGGTTGGATGCAGTTACTGTCGACTAGGGAGCCAGGCATTCGTGAGCTTATACTTGAGGTCTTATCGTCATTCGAGTTCGATAGATCTTATGCTAGATTCGACAGTCTTGACGCCATTCAGTTCAGAGTATTTAGACATCACCATAGCATGAGCATTACTCAGTTTTCAGTTCGGCTTAGCCTATACGAGGAGCCTTTTATAGACACTGAGCAGTATTCCCAGTTACCGAAAGATTACCCTTGAGCTTTAACCCAGCAGAGAGCTACGAAGCATGTGTGGTCAGCGTCAGTATGAGCCGGGGGTGTCCAAGGCCACTTGCCTTTCCCAACCGATGTACCAATATTTACACACCATTCTGAGCGGGTCGGTGAATGGCAGTGGTGATTGCACTAGCGTTCTGAGCCGACAGGACATTCTGTAGTTGTATTTAATGGTGCAGCGCATACTGATTCATCTAGGGCAAACCATCACAGAGTACATTCGACATCAGGGGCAGTATGCCAGATTGGGCCGATCTTCTCGGGCCCCCACATTACGAGACTAGTTTTGGGCATGGGTCTCTTGGACGCGACTCGCGCGGCCGAGAAGAAGAGTACACCTGTGCTCCTGAGCCTGGAGACGATGAGATTGATGGGTATGGTCCGCAGGGTTCAGACGAGAGTTTATGCTTTGGTTCTACCAGCTCCAGAGATAGCTGAGGATGAGGGTGATGATGCCGAGGCTTCTCAGCCTACTCCTGAGCCTCAGCGAGCACCCATGGAGACCGAGGTACCTCCGGTGGCAGAGGACCCACCCCTGATATACATGTTTTCACCATCTTGAGCCCATGATCGCTATAAGAAGCTCGAGAGTGCTATAGGGGTGCTACTGACAGAGGTTACTGATGTCTGAGCAGAGATCGTTGAGATTCTGGCTGCACAGGTCACACTGTATACAGAGTTCATGGCACATTTCGACACGTTACAGCAGATTTTAGAGCGAGACGTCGCCTCATCATTTGTCTTGCGGCTAAGGACTCCTCAGGCCCCTCCGGCATCACCATCACCACCTCCACCAGCATCCTTTGATCTAGCACCCGTAGCAGTAGAGGAGCCATAGCGTGGCACTGACACTTGATTTATTTTGTTTACGTTATTTTTATTACTTTTTGCATTTTATTTTGGACTTGTTTACTCAGAAAGGATTTTCCTTACGAGTTTATTTTTCGTTTTGTTGTCTCGAGTTGTATGCATTGCCCTATCTTTTATATAATTGAGTTGTTTTTATTTTATTGAGCTTTACTGAACCCCCTCGTGTATGCGTGCAAATGGTCTTGTCATCATGGGAATTGAGACTTGTCATGGGCAAGGCAAATAGTGCTTCGACACTTGGCCGTGTGTGCTACACAACCTGTTAGAACATCACTCCCAATTATTTAGCTTCATCAAAGGCAACTCTAGGAGTCAGGGGAGTATTGTTTTGATTGCTTCTCCCACATTTGTTCTTAATGGATATACATTATGAGTGATCTTGCATGTATACATTGGGGACAATGTACAACTAAAGTGTGGGGGGGAGTTTCATAGTGCACACATCTCTTTTATATTAATTTTGATTAATATACATGCTCACATAGCCAATGGCGGTTCACCTTAGTTACAATAATTGTATTCTTGAGTTTAGGAGAAATTTTAACATTGAATGTCTTCATGCTCTAGTGTGGGAGAGTTTGATGAGTGCTTGTGTGATAAGAATACAAAGTGTTCTTTCCTTATGATGAGCATTACTTTTATCGAGGGTTTTTAATGCTAATATGTGTATATTTATGTTACTTTTTATGCGAGATAGGGTTGTGAGGCCGAATATTAGATAAAAGAAGCCAATGTGGATCGAAATGCACCAATTGGAGGAAATGTTGAGAAAGGGTCAAAGCGAAGACATAATTCGGGTTCAAGATGCAAGAATGTGTGCCAACCTCCTTGTACTCAAGTTAGCACTATGATTTGGAGGGGCACGAGGTCAGTCACATTCAAGCATTCCGGCTTGTGCATGTATAGCAAGATCTCCACTAACGTGTTCACTATTGAAAAAGTAAAGCGATTCACGACGCAAATGTGTGCGCATTAGCGTTACCTCAATGAAAACATTTATTCGGGAGAGTTTTTGGTCGTTACCATAGCAAAACATTGTAGCATTTCACTGTAGCAGGTATTGTTCACATCCGGCCGAAACTGAGCAAAGCAGAGAATCCACACGGGTGTGTGGAAATTCAACACGCCCTTGTAAAAAATCCACATAGGCACTCACATGGGCGTGTGGATTACCTATTCCAGCCCTATTTAAGGCCGATTTCAGCCAGGATTTCAGAATCTTTGATCCATCTTTTCCCCAACTCGGGAGAGGGAGGCGGCTATGGTTCTGAGAGATATTGGCTAGGGATTGGGAGAGGTTCTATGGTTTTGACATCGCACTCCGTTTAGAAGAAGGTTAATACGAGAGCTTTCATCGGCACCGATCCGGCGAGGTGTATCCTAGGCCGGGCAAAGGGACCCTTGGACAAGTAGAGGACTCTCCACAAGACCATCTCCATGACTATCGAGGGGCTTTTCTATGGATTCTTTGCTTTTACATTTGATTTCATTGAATGTAATTAGCTCCATAGAGAGCTAAACCCCCTAGTGGGTACATACGTATTTGTGAACCCTAGGATGTATTCGTTTCATTGGACCTCTTTATTATGCTTTCAATTAATTGATGTTTTATTTTCAGTTCCAATCTTGAATGATTGATTGTATGAATACTCCCTTAGAATGACACTAGGGTTGAGAGTTCTTGTTGGTAACTCTTGTGAGTGAGTGACACACCATGAGAGTTAAACAAAGATAGATTGGAGAGGGTTGAGAGGGTGAGTCAAGAGGTAGCTGAGCGTCCCCTTTCCCCTCCGGTGTGATTTATTCTACCTCCATTTCCTCAAGTTCTTTGTGTTCATAGTAGAGTGAATGGGCTAAAGCATGACCTTCCGCTCGGGCTTAGTTGTGGGTGCAACGGAGTGAAGCGTTGAAGTGATTTTAGCACCTAGGGCTTAATTGTGGCTAGGGACCTTCCACCTGGACCAAAGGGTTAGGTCTAAATCTAGGAAGAGGATTTATCACTTGGAATCTCTAGAACTCATTACAGCTCAGAACTTCGAGTTAAAGCCGGCATTCATCCACATATTGCAGCAATTCGCATAGTTCAATAGTTAAATCCGAGTACAAGGCAACTCTTGGATCGCGGCGAGAAGGTATCTTAGGGTAGCAAGACCCCGGTGAAGCCCGACAACTAATTGAAGAAATGGGGGTTAAATAGCTACCAATGGAATGCTAGGGAAGAAGAAAAGGTGGCGAGCTCCATGAGATGAGATCACGATAATTTCATTGGCGGCTCAAGTGGAAATATTGAGTAAGAAGTTAGATCTCCTAACTTCGAATAGAGTGACGGCAGTGACTATTTGCACCAGGTGTGGTGGAGGACATGCTCCCTCCGATTGCCCGATCTCTATTGGTAATGCATCTTCGATTGAGAATGTCAATTTTGTGGGTAATGCAATGAGGAAACAAGGGAATCCATATAGCAACACATATAATCCGGGTTGGAAGAATCATCCCAATTTTTCGTGGAGCAACCAAGGTCCACAAAAGGCCATGGGATCACCCAGTTTCTAACAACAACAAGCCCCAAACATGGAAAATCAAGTTTTAGGTTTGGAGACCCGAATGACTGATTTGGAGAAGACCTTGACTAGGTTTGTGCAATCGTCAGATACAAGGTTTCAATCAGTCAAGGTTACACTTCACAACCACACTGCTTCTTTGCACAATCTTGAAAATCAAGTGTGGCAGATTGCAAAGTCTGTATCGGAAAGGCCAAAAGGAAGCTTACCGAGTAATACCGAGACTAATCCTAGAGAGCATGTGAAAACGATCACTTAGAAAAGTGGTCAGGAGGTTGAAGGTAGGCTTCCGAGTGAAAAGCCCAATGAACACGCACCGGGTCATAGAGGTTGAAGAGGGAACAAGCAAAGAGAAGGAGGTGGCATCTCCACCTTTCAAGACAAGAATCCCTTATCACTCTAGATTGAAGAATGACCAAGGGGATGAACAATACAAAAAGTTCCAGAGTTCATTCAAGCAACTTCACATATTCCGAAACTAGGAAATATTCCGAAAAGAAAATATAGTATTAGGGTTTTGATTGTAAAATAGGAGACATTCTGAGAAGAAAACATAGAATTTGTGTTTTGATTAAAAAATAGGAGATATTACGAAAAGAAAACATAAGTCTGGGGTCTTCATTCAAAACTGAGAAGTAGGGACACATTATAAAAAGAAAACATGGGATTAGGATTTTTACTAAAAACCAATAAATACTGAGACATTATGAAAAGAAAATAGGATTAGGGTTTTGATTGAAAAATTGTAGTGATACCGAAAAGAAAACATAATACTATGTTTTTTGATTCAAAACAAAAAATAGGAGACATTCCATTAAGAAAACATAGGATTAGGTTTTTGATAGAAAAATAGGAGACTTTCGCAAAAGAAAACATGGGATTACTGTTTTGAGTAAAAATAGTAGACATTCCCAAAAGGAAACATAGAATTTGAGTTTTGATTCAAAAATGGGAGACATTCTGATAATAAATCATAGGATTGGAGTTTTAATTAAAAACCAAAAATAAAAGACATTTCGAAAGAAAACACAAGAATATTGTTTCTATTAAAATATATGAGACATTCCGAAAATAAAAACTAGGATTATGGTTTTGATTCAAAACTAAAATTAGGAGACATCTCGGAGAGTAAAAATTGGAATACGGTTTTTATTCAAAAAAATAGGAGACATTCAGATGAGACAAAAATATAGGATTAGGGTTTTTGATTGAAAAAAATAGGAGACATTCGACTAGAAACCAAAAGGATTAAGGTTTTTGATTTAAAAATTGATAAATAGTAGATTTTTTTCGGAAATTAAAACATATGATTAGCATTTTGATTAAAAAATCAGAGACATTCTCAAAAAAAAACATAGGATTGGATTTTTCTTTTTTTGAAAACTCATAATAAAAAGAGATATTACTAAAACATAGGATTAGGGTTTTGATTCGAAATATGAGACATTGACAAAAATAAAAATATTGTATTTATTGTTTTTGATAGCAAAATTAGAGGCATTCTCGAAAAGAAAACTTAGGATTAGGGGTTTTGCTTCAAACTCAAAAATAGGAGACATTCACGAAGAAAGATACCATACGATTAGGGGTTTTGATTAAAAATAGGAGACATTTCGATAAGAAAAAAATACGATTAGGGGTTTTTAATTAAAAATAGAAAAATAATAGACATTTATAGACATCTCAAAAAGAAAAATTTGTACTAGGGTTTTGCTTAAAAAATATGAGACATTCCTAGAAAACATAGGATTATGGTTTTTATTCAAAATTAGAAAATTAGAGACATCGCAAAATGTATACAAAGGATTAGGGTTTTGATTAAAAAATAGTAGACATTCCTAAAAGATAACATAGGATTATGTTTTGATTCAAAACAAATAAATAGGAGAATTCTGGAAGGAAAACATAGGATTAGGGTGTTGATTGAAAAATTGGAGACAATCCGAAAAGAAAACATAGGATTATTGTTTATATTCAAAAATATGTGGCATTCCAAAACGAATACATAGGATTAGATTTTTTATTCAAAACAGAAAAATAGGAGACATTCTGATAAGAAAACATAGAATTAGAGGTTTGATTCAAAAATAGGTAACATTCCCAATAGAAAATATAGGATTATGGTTTTGGTTTAAAAATAGGAGACATTCAAAAAGGCTTCGGTTCTTGATTCAAAAAAAGAAAAAAATAGGACACATTCCAAAATTAAAATATAGGATTAGGTTTTGAATTAAAAATTACGAGACATTCTAAAAAGAAAACATTGGATTAGGGTTTGATTGAAATATAGGTGATATTTCAAAAAGAAAACATATGATTCGGGCTTTGATTAAAAATTGAAAAAAATAGTAGATATTTTGAAAAGAAACCTTAGGATAAGGGGTTTAATTCGAAAGTCAAAAATATTTGACATTACAAATAGAAAATAGAGGATTAGGATTTTGATTCAAAAAGGACACATTATGAAAACAAAAACATAGGATTAGGCTTTTTGATTGAAAAAAATAGTAGATATCCGAAAAAGAAACCATAGGATTTGTGTTTTTGATTCAAAATAAATAAATAAAGAGACATTCGAAAAAGAAAACATAAGACTAGAGTTTTAATTAAAAATAGAAGACATTCGGAAAAGGAAACAGAGGATTAGATTTTTTATTAAAAACCAAAAAATAGGGGGCATTCTGAAAAGATAATATAGGGTTATGGCTTTGATTAAAAAATAGAAGATATTAGGAAAAAAAAGAACCAAATTAGGCTTTTGATACAAAACCGAAAAATAGGAGACATCCCGAAATGAAAAATATGATTAACATTTTTGATTGGAAAATAGGAGACATTTTGAAAAGTAAAACAAAAGGATTAGGGTTTTTGATTCAAAACCGGATAATAGGAGACAATCCGGAAAGAAAACACACGATTAGGGCTTTGATTTAAAACAAGGACCATTCCGAAAAAAAAAACATATGATAAGGGTTTTGATATAAAATCGATAAATAGGAGACATTCCAGAAAAAAAAAACATAGGATTAGATTTTTGAACAAAAATAGTAAACATCCGAAAAGATAACATAAGATTAGGGTTTTGATTCAAACCCTATAAATACTGGACATTCCAAAAACAAAATATAGGATTAGTGTTTTGATTGAAAAATAGTAGACATTAGGAAAAGAAAACATAGGATTAGGGTTTCTATTCAAACAAGAAAAATAGGAGACATTCAAAACATAAAACATAGGATTATTGTTTTGATTGAAAATTATGAGGCGTTCTAAAAAGAAAGCATAGTATTAGGGTTTAGATTGCAAATTATGAGGCATTCTAAACAAAAACAACTAGGATTATTTTTTTTTTATTCAAAACCAAAAAATTGAATATATTCCAAAAAGAAAACATAGGATTAGGGTTTTAATAGATAAATAGGAGACATTACCAAAAGAAAACATAGAATTATTGTTTTGATGGAAAAATATGAGACATTCTGTAAACAAAACATAGGATAAGGCTTTTATTTAAAGACCGAAAAATAGGAGATATCCCTAAAACAAAAGATAAGATTACGGATTTGATTCAAAAATAATAGGCATTCCAATAAGAAAACATAGGATTAGAGTTTTGATTCAAACACAAAAAATAATAGGCATTTCGAGAAGATAACATAGCACTAGGGTTTTCATTAAAAAGACATGAGACATTATAAAAAGAAAAACAAAGTATTTAGGTGTTGATTCAAACACGAAAAATATGAGACATTCATAAAAGAAAACATGGAATTAGGGTTTTAATTCAAAAATATTAGACATTCTGAAAAGAAAAATATAGGATTAGGTTTTTTTATTCAAAACCAAAAAATAGGAGACATTCTGAATAGAAAACTTAAGGGTAGGGTATCGATTGAAAAATAGGAGGTATTCCCAAAAGAAAACATAGAATTATCGTTTTGATTTAAAATATGGAGATATTGCAAAAAGAAGACATAGGTTAGAGTTTTGTTTCAAGACCGAAAAATAGGAGACATTCCGTAAAAAGAACATAAGATTGGTGTTTTGATTGAAGAATATAAGACATTCCACCAAACAAAAAATATTATTAAGGTTTTGGTTCAAAATTATCATACATTAAAAAAAACATATAATTAGGGTTTTGATTCAAAGCAGATAAATTGGAGACATTGTGAATAGAAACAATAGGACTAGAGTTTTGATTCAAAAATAAGTGACATTCTGATAAGAAAACATATGATTAGTATTTTTATCCAAAAATAGTTGACATTCTGAAAAGAAAACATAGAATTAGGTTTTTGATTAAAAACTAGAAAATATGAGACATTCAGAAAGGAAAACAAAATATTAGTTTTTTGATTCAGAAATATGAGACATTGCGAAAAAAAAACATTGGATTAGGGTTTTGATTGAAAAATAGAAAACATTCCGAAAAAAAAACATAGGATTATAGTTTTGCTTAAAAACCAAAAAATAGAAGATATTTAGAGAGTAAAGCATAGGATTAGGGTTTTGACCCAAAAACAAAAAATTTGAGACATTACAAAAAGAAAACCGAGGATTAGGTTTTTGATTAAAAACTAGGAGACATTTTGAAAAGAACAACATAGGATTAGGGTTTTTATTATAAAATAATAAACATCCAAAAAAAGAAAATATATGATTCGGGTTTTGATTCATAACTGATAAAAATGAGACATTCCAAAAAGAAAACATAGGATTAGGGTTTTAATTAAAAATAAGAGACATTCTGAAAAGAAAACATAGGATTAGCGTTTGATTAAAAATTGGAGATATTCCCAAAAAAACATAGGGTTATGGTTTTGATTAAAAAATAAGAGACATTCCAAAAAATAGAAGATATTCCAAAAAGAAAGCATAGGATTTGGTTTTTAATTCAAAAATAGGTGCTATTCCGATAAGAAATCATAGGATTAGGGTTTTGATTAAAAAACAATAAATAATAAATATTTCAAAAAGAAAATATAGGATTAGGCTTTTGATTAAAAAATATGATATAATCCGAAAAAAAACAAAGGATTAGGTTTTTAATTCTAAACCGAAAAAATAGGAGACATTTCGATATTAAAACATGGGAGTAGGTTTTTGATTAAAAACCAAAAAATAGAAGACACTTCAAAAAGAAAACATAGGATTTTTGTTTTGATTTAAAAATAAGAGACATTGTGAAATTAAAACATCGGATTAGTCTTTTAATTTAAAATAGTAGACATCCAAAAACAAAACATGGGATTAGGGTTTTGATTAAAAATAGGAGACATTCCAGAAAGAAAGCATAGGATTTGATTTTGATTCAAAACCAAAAAATAGAGGGTATTCGAAAAAAAAGGCATAGGATTACATTTTTTATTAAAATATAGGAGATATTACGAAAAAATAACATTGGATTAGGATTTAGATTTTAAATCTAAAAATAAGAGACATAATGAAAGGAAAACATTGGATTAGGGTTTTGATTTAGAAAATAGGAGACATTTGAGAATGAAAATATAGGATTAGGGTTTTAATTCAAGACCAATAAATAGGTGACATTTCGTAAAAAAAACATCTTATTAGGTTTTGATTGAAAAATAGGAGGCATTCCGAAAAAAACTTTGGATTTGGGTTTTGTTTCAAAACAGAAAATAGGAGACATTACGAGAAGAAAACATAGGATTACCGTTTTGTTTTGATTCAAAACAAATAAATAGGAGACATTCCATGAAGATAACATGCGATTAGGTTTTTGATTAACAAATAGGAGACACTACGATAAAAAAAAAAATATAGGATTAGGGTTTTGATTTAAAACACAAAAATAGGTGACATTACGAAAAGAAAAGATACGATTAGGATTTTGGTTCAAAAATAAGAGTCATTCAAGAAAGAAAAAAAATATTATTACAATTTTGGTTGAAAAATAGGAGACGTTCCAGAAATATTAGATAGGATTAGGGTTTTGATTCAAAACCAATAAATGGGAGATATTATGGAAAGAAAACATAGGATTACAGTTTTGATTGAAAAATAGGATGCATTCAAAAGAGAAAACATATGAATAGAGTTTTGATTCAAAATAGAAAAATAGGATACATACAGAAAAGAAAATATAGGCTTAATATTTTAATTAAAGATTATGTGACATTAAGAAAATAAACCATAGGATTATTGTTTTAGTTCAAAAATAAGAGACTTTCAGAAAAGAAAATATAGGATAAGGTTTTTTAGTCAAAGCAGAACAATAAAAGGCATTTAAAAACTAAAATATAGGATTTGGTTTCTCATTAAAAAATATGACATTACAAAAAGGAAAAATTGGATTTGGGTTTTAATTAAAAAATAGCAGACATTCTTGATTAAAACATAGGGTTTTGATTAAAAATTGAAAAATAGGAGATATTTCAAAAAGAAAATTGAGGATTATTGTTTTGATTTAAAAAAAAGGCGACATCCGAAAAGAAAAAATAGGATTTGGGTTTTGACTGAAATATAGTAGACATCTGAAAAGAAAACATATGATTAAAGTTTAGATTTTGATTCAACCCCAATATATAGGAGACATTTCACAATTAAAACATAGGCTTAGGGTTTTATTAAAAATATGAGATATTCAGAAAAGAAAACATAGGATTAGGTTTTTTATTTAAAACCAAAAAATAAGGGACGTTCTGTAAAGAAAATATAGGATAAGTTTTTTTGATTCAAAAATAGGAAACATTACGAAAAGAAAACATTGGATTACAGTTTAGATTCAAAATCAGAAAATAGAAGACATTACTAAAAGAAAACATAAGATTAGGGTTTTGGTTGAAAAATAGGAGACATTCTGGAATGAAAACTAGTTATTAGGGTTTTGATTCAAATCCAATAAGTAGGAGACATTACACAAAGAAAATATGGGATTAGGTTTTTGACTGAAAAATAATAGGCAATCCAAAAAGGAAAAATGGGATTAGTGTTTTGATTAAAAATAGAAAAAATAGGAGACATTATGAAAAGAAAGCATAGGGTTAGTGTTTTGATTCAAAAAATATAGGGTTAGGTTTAAAAATAGGATAGGTTTTTCATCCAAAACTGAAAAATAGGAGACATTCTGAAAAGAAACATAGTATTTGATTTTTGATTAAAAAATATGAGACATTCCTATAAGAAGACATTGGATTAGGGGTTTGATTGAAAAATAGAAGACATTTCTAAAAGAAAACACAGGTTTAGGGGCATGATTAAAAAGTGAAATATAGGAGATATTTCGAAATGAAAATATAGTATTATGCATTTGATTAAAATTAAGAATACATTGCGAAAAGAAAATATAAGATTAGGGTTTTGATTTCAAAATAGGAGACATCCGAAAATAAAACATAGCATTAGAGTTTTGATTGAAAATTGTGACATTCTAAAAAAACACGTAAGATTACAGTTTTGATTAAAACCCTATAAATGGGAGACATTCCGGAAAGAAAAAATAGGATTAGGTTTTGATTGAAAAATAGGAAACATTTTGAAAAGAAAATATAGCATTAGGTTTTTGATTCAAAATGGATAAATGGGAGATATTCTAAAAAAAACATAGGATTAGGGTTTTAATTGAAAAATAAGAGACATTCAGAAAGGAAAACATAGGATTAGTGTTTTGATTTGATAAAAATCCTAAATGTATGTATTCTACACATATTTATTATGAATTATTTGTGTATTTTCTTGATGAATCAATGGCCTTTTATGGTTTAATTGGTCTCTTTCATGTTACAGGCATAAAAGAAGCCTAGGTAAGCTCGACAATGCAATTCAAGAAGAAATTGACACCAAAAATAGCGTTTTAGAGCCTGGCACTGTAGTAACATTGTAGGGGCTTGTAGCACGAAGACATAAAGAAAAATGCTATGTCTGGAATTTGTCACGAGCAACCTTACTGCCATGAAGATGACTGTAAGCCGACTGAAGATGCAGTTTTACTGTAGCAATTTAGTGTTGCAGTCACTATAATAATTTACTAGAAAATCGGCAGAATGATTGAGGACCTTAGGACCTGTTTGCTCACCATAAATTAGACCATAAGCTTCCCTAAGATGAGTTTTTAAAGCAGTTATATGGTATCTTTTGAGGGGGAGAGGAAGGCCTTGCCTGGATCTCATCACCAACATTCTTGATCGGAGGTAGAAGAAGGAAAGAAAGGGCATCTCCGAGGTGGAAATCGATGGGGAGAGCATTATTTTGGAAGATCTACTCCTAGGGCACATTTTTAGAAGGTTGAAGACAACATGGGAAGCCACCCCAATAGTGGTGTCCATGGAATCCTTTCTACGGGAGATCCCAAGCGTCATTCAGCCTCTTACCTTTGAGGGAGTTTAATGTTGCTTTATTTAGTTATTTTCATGGATTTATCTTGTATGTTGCCAGTATGAACAACTAAACCCCAAGGTCATCGGATGTAGGTGAACCTTAGGGGTGAACTTGTGTAAATTGGATGCTATGACTTGTTTTATTGCATTTGGTGTGTTTGTGATCCATGATTGGTGTACTTTAAGGTATTGGTATGCATAAGAACTCTGTGTTTCAATTTCAAGGGTATACTAGGGGGCGTGACTATCGCTTTTGTATTAGACATGCCTAGCTTGGAAGGGATACATTTACGAATACGCCGTGATCATCAGGTATTTTGTACCCCTCCAATATTAGGGTTGTACCTAGTTTGTGTTTTGACCGTACTTTAAGAAGTCCCTTACCCTCATTGCAATTGTTGGAGAATTTCGTCAGAAGAAATTCGGCATCAATACTCGTACTAGATTAGGGGTTAATTGTCGTGACTATCGGGTTGATCTATCTTAGGATTCTCTCAGTCCGTAGCACCATTTGCATGATAGTTATAACATCCGTCGCACTTTAGTAGCCCTAAGGGGACCCTCATCCATGATCACTTCCACTTTTTGATTCCTACCTGTGATTTGTCTTCGTTGTAGACATCTAAGTAGAGCATCTCTTATTGCTTTATAGTTTAGTTGTAGCATCCTTCGCACTTTAGTAGCCCTAAGGGAACCCTCATCCGTGACCACTTCCCCTTCTTGATTTCTACCCGTGATTTGCCTTCGCTGTAGATATCTAAGTAGAGTGTCTCTTATTGCTTTGTAGTTTCAACACATCACTCGAATTTGTAGGTTAAACAACACGTGAAAACTAAGTAAGAGTAGCTTCTCGGGCCCTGAGAATATGACCCCCTCGTGCTCACGTGAGGGGTATTACTTGACAACCAATGCACTTGTGGGATTGAACAACCAAGTTTTTTTGTCATTGTTTTGTTTATTTGTTTATCTTGTTTTTATTTATTGTTTGTGTACATATATATATATATTCATTTTCTTATTTGTATTTCCTTTTCTTACTCACTTTTAAATTTTTAAGTGTTGGCCTTAAATATTGTGCAAGGTAACCATCTTATGACACATGCAAGTCAAGCAAACTTAGTAGAGCCCGATAATAGAGGATATTGCATCAAAGGATAAAAGAAGGGGCCGATAGTTCAAGACAACAAGAAATTCAAGTTGAATCTAGTGAACCTTCAGTTATGTCCAAGCCTAAAAGAACCTTATCCGATTATGAGAGGCCACAGTTCATTGGTGAAAAGATCAGTGTACAAGCACCGACAATACTAGCAAATAATTTTAAGATTAAAGCAAGCACAATTGGGATGGTATAGAATTCAGTGTAATTTGATATTCTGGTTGATGAAGACCCACATGCTCATCTATCTCGTTTCTTTTAAATTAGCTCAACCTTTAAGAACAACTCAGTTTCCGATGATGCAATCAGACTGAGATTATTCCCTTTCAGTCTAAGTGGTGCAGCTTACAAATGGCTTACTTCCTTGGCTCCCGGATTGATTACCACATGGAAGGAAATGGTGGAGATGTTCCTTGCTAGATACTTTCCACCAAGCAAGTTGGCCAAACTGAGACAAGAGATTTTTGTGTTTAGGCAAGGTGATTCTAAAACATTTTTTGAAGCACATGAAAGGTTCAAGGACCTTTTGAGGAAATGCCCTTACCACAAGTTCTCTTCTTGGATGAGGGTACAGATGTTGTGTAATGGTTTGAACTATCAAACTTGTCAGCTCCTTGATGTTGTGACAGGAGGTTCCTTGAGCAATAAATACCTTGATGATGCCAAGAAGCTCATTGAAGATATGGCGAATAATGATTGTCATTGGAGCACAAGACAGAAAACACTAATGGCAGTGGGTATTTATGAAGACAATGATAACACCACATTGGACATAAAGGCTAAAGCATTGACAAAGAGATTTGATCAGTTCATGTTGGGTTCAGGCTCAAATTCTAGAATGATTTTGGCATGCGAAACATGTGGTTCCTGACATGTAACAACACATCGCCCCATCCTTGTTACTGCTTCAACACCAGTAGAGATAGTAGACTGTGTTAGTAGAGGACCAAGAGGGCTAGGAAATCCCTATAGTAATACCTACAACCTGGGGTGGAGGAACCACCCAAATTTTTCTTGGAATCAAGGGCCGCCGCAACAAAGGCCTCACCACCTCAAGGAAATCAATATCAAGCACCTCCACCATAAGAGAGAAAGTACACCACTGAAGACATTCTAGCCAAGTTCATGATCAACATGGAAGCAAAGTTTCTAGGTGTAAACACTCGGCTTGATGAGTTTGGCATAGTGCTCAGAAATGTCCAAGCTTCCATTCAATCTCTTGAAACCCAAGTCGGACAACTTGCTAAGGCGAACTCTAAATGGCCACCTGGTAGTTTACCAAGCAATTCTAAGGATAACCCAAGGGAACATTTGAAGGCCATTACTTTGAGGAACGGGAAGCAATTGGAGGAAAGGGCTAAAGAGGGCCCAATTACCACAAATGAAAAGGTAACCATTCAGGAAGACCTTAGCCTGACTGAAAAATGTGAGTAAAAAGAGTGGGACAAAGCAAAATGAAACTTATCCCCAGTCTCTAACTTCAAGGGTTCCATAATACAAGCCTTCAGTGCCATACTCGTCAAGGCTTATGCAAGACAAGGAAGATGCTAAGTTCAAGAAATTTCTCAACATCTTCAAACAACTTCACATAAACATTCCTCTTGTTGAAGCCCTTTTACAAATACCCAAGTATGCAAAGTTCATGAAAGATCTCCTCACCAACAAGATGAAATTAGAAGAGTTGGAAACAATGACTCTCTCTACAAATTGCTCAGCAGTGATTCAGAAGAAATTGTCTAAGAAACTGATTGATCCTAACAGTTTTATTATTCCTGGTGTGATTGGGGAATGAATGCAAGAGAATGCTCTAGCAGACTTAGGGGCTAGTATAAATGTGATGCCATACAATTTGTTATTGAAGCTAGGGTTATAAGATATGAGGCCCAGAAGGATGACCCTACAGTTAGCAGATTGTTCAGTGAGAAAGCCCCGGGGACTGGTTAAAGATGTGCTTGTGAAAGTAGACGAACTCATTATTCCGGGGGACTTTGTGATCCTTGATATGGATGACGATGTCAAAGTCCTTTGATCCTCAAGAGCCCATTCCTCAACACTTCAGGTGCTTTGATCAATGTCAAGGGAGGAAAGATGACATTGAGAATAGGGGAAGAACAAGTGGTCTTCACTCTTCCAAAGGCTATGAAACATACATTAGATCATGATGACACTTTATATTTCACTAATGAGACTGATTTGATCATTTCTGATTTTGTTCAGGAGGTCCTAGTAATAAACCCTTTGGATGAGTACTTGGAAGAGATAGAAGTCAATAAAGTAGAAAAAAAATCTCTACATGTCCACCGATACAACAAGCAAACCAAGTGGAGAATTATTCATCATCTCGTGGCATGAGAAAGAAAACTTTGAAGAAAATGTGGAGGAAAACAAATTGATAAGTGTCTAAATGTAGGTGTTTTCATATATTTATCGTATTCACTTTGCATGTATTTTGTGAGGTTTGATGCCCGTTTTATGCTTAATCGTCTTCTATTTGCTTTGTAGGGCATAAGGAAGCCATGGAGAACAAGAAGATATCATTTGGGCAAAAAGAGAAGAAAACAGGAATTTCATACTACCCAGTATGGGGGCCGTATGCACTGTAGCAGCGGATTATTTTGGAGTGTCTGCCCAGATTTCCATACTACCCAGTATGGGGGCCGTATGCACCCCGTATGGATCGCAAATCTAGGGTTTTTGGGTGCCATACGACCCCCATATGACACGTATGCCTCGGGGGGGTATAAATACCAACTTTAGGGCAGAAAAGGGGGACTTTTTCAGCTAGGCTTTTTCTAGACCTTTTCTTGGCCGATTTTGGGGAGACACTTGAGAGGTTTTTGGGCGACCTTGGGGAGGAGAAGAAGGGCAAGGAAGCTAGAAGATCATCCAAGCCCAAGGTCCAAGACTCTCAAGGCAAGAAGCAACATCATTCAAAGGGGAGATCTACCACGCTTTGAAGGAAGGAGACCCGCGGCTAGAGGAAGCGTCATTCGGCATTCCTTTGGCGAGGGAAGCATCATTCGGCATACATTCTACCTCCTCCTACACCATTTCATCTAGGGAGTGTCACTCATGCTTTTCTTGTGTGTTTTACTTGATTATGTTACTTGTTGTGGGATGATGACACACTAGACCCCCAAGGCCACCGGGTGTTGGTGAACCTTGGGGGGGTTTTATCATGTATTTTGGATGATTACTTATTAATTCTATGCTTGGGTAAGTTTGAGATCTAATCCATTGTTTTCATGCTAAGTGCTACATTAAGGAGAAATCCGTAGCTCTTTTATGAGTGATGCATGTAGATGTGACTTGCTCGCATGTATTAGATCATGAATGGATTAGAAGGGGATACTTGTATCATCACGCCGAGAAATTGGGTGTTTGGTAGCCCTCCATGTAGGTTTAATCCGAGGAAGAGTAGGTTTATTCCTAAGCGAGATTTCCTCGTACTTAATGCAATCGTAGGGATGTAGATTTGGGAGAAATTCCTATCTATGTTCGTATGGGATTAGGGTTCAATTGCCGAGAAATTGGGGTTGTTCTAAACTTGGAATCTCATGGTCCATTTTACCCTTGCATCTTTAAATCATCATCCATGTTGCATGATAACCCCTCAAGGGGATCCACATCCGTAGGCTTTTGCACTATATTGTATTTCTTGCTTGCCCATTGCTTGTTCTCTCTAATTTGGTCATAATCTCATTTTAGTTTTAATTGCTTTAGTAGAGTAAAAATCCATCATTTGAGATCTTAGGCTAGATAATAGCTCGAGAAGGAGTAATAGGAGATCCTTAGCCCCGTGGAATACGATCCTCGTGTCTTCACACGAGGTATTACTTGGCGATCCCGTACACTTGCGGGGAAGCAATCACAAATGAAAGATTAAAGAAGAGTATGGATGTCACCATATTGCCACCTTGAGAGGTAGACCGGTTATATTTCGAGAACCAAGGTAAGTTTCAGATTTTTTTCATGCTTTTCAATGAATTTCCCATGTGGCAACACACCCCAAGTCAGAGGTAACTCTCCTCCATTTTGTCCCACCTTGAAGGTAAGAGAAGGTACATCGAGCTAATGACATTAAATAAGTGTTCCTTGGGATGCAACCCAAGCTTTTAAATTCATTGCACTCTTGTTTTCGTATTCTTTTTGTGTTTAGCTAGTAAGTTGTTTGGTGGTTGTGATTGAGTTGTTGTACGTCTTTTCATCGTTTTGCTTAACTCTTTTGCTCATGTTATTTCAGGAATATTGTGAATTCTTTGAGTTACTCTTTGCCTTGGTGCATCGAAGGTAGACTCTTGATGGTTTATGTTGTGAAAATGGCTTTGTTTAGCTGATTTTTAGGGTTACTAAGAAGATAAGTTTGCAAAAATTGTAAAATGCTCGTTTATTGACTGCGAGTAAACCCTTAAGAAATTCAGAGAAACCATGCAGGTGGAAGCTTGGGCACAAGCTTGGCCTCATGGAATCCAGAAAATCCATACAGGCGCAACCTTGGCGGCAAGCTTGGCCGCATGGAATTCAAAGCTTGCCCGCAAGCTTGCCCGCATGGCTCGGGTTTCCTCTTTAAAAGGCTTGCCACCTGTTCATTCTCACTATTCACTCTTCTTCCCCTTGTTTCTCCTCCATCTCTCCACTATTTTCTCTCATTCTTGTTGCTTAAAAACACTCTCCTCCTAGCAAGCATTTTTGTAAAAGGATTTCGAAGTTTTATCACTCTTTTAGCCACTTTCTCACTTCATCTTCTCCATCAACCCTAGCCCAAGGTTTGTTTTTCCTCACTTTTTCCCCTTGTTTTTCTTGCTTGTATGGGGTGCAAACTTTGTGGTTTGTGGTTTATTTTCTTCTTGTGAAACTTGTGGAACAATTATAGAGTTTTGTAAATTTTGTTAGCTACCTACACAAAAGAATCTCTTGCAATTTTTTTTTTCTAATTTATTGTAGCAATCTCCGTTTTTCACATTTTTCATTCTATTGAGCATTGCTTTCTTCGTATTTTGGTTTGATGGTGCACACCTTGTCTTGTACTGATTCCGACCAAGCACATGGCTTCAAAACAAGCAAGGAGGAACACTACGCGCCCATTAGTGAACCACGATTTACAAATGAAGACCACAAGGCAAGATTCATGTTATTCTCACAGAAAGGGTTTGGCACCATTCAAAAAATTGATTCGGACGTGTTACAAATTTTGGGTTTGGACGGTGTCATGTTGGAGCATATCTCTCATGATGGTTGGGATAGAGTTTATACAATCAAAGAACCCACTTATAAAGAACTTACGTTGAAGGATTTGAGCCAGATCGAGGTTGCCAAACACTATCCCTTCACCCAACAAGAAAGTTCAATCTCCTTCAGGGCATTTGGAAAGAAGCATAAGATCTCTGAAGACCAATTGGGTGTGTTTTTAGGACTTTATACAGTGGCATTCACTCAGACACTTGAGTTTAAGAACTTGCTACAAGCCTTTCTGCATCCCATTTCAAATGACTCTCATTGGGCATCCATTGCTAGCACGAGGAAGAGGAAGGCATCTCAAATGTCGAACCCTGCTACCGTTACATACATGCCTTGTTGACTAGAAAAAACAGGGGTCGACTTGATTCGATGGGAGTAGTCACACTCTCTAATATTTTAATTCTTTAGAGAATTTTTTAGTGCTACCCCCTACACATGCGACACCTCTTTCCCGATCTCCTTGCTCATCAAGAAATGTTTGTTCACCTTGGGGCCATTTTCGCTGGACCTTATATCACACGATTGATTAAAGGCATGGGGTTGATTGACCGCACCCAAGGCATGAAGATTGTGGGTGCCATTGCCCCACTTGGGACTCAGACTCTAGCTTCCATTGGGATAATTAAAAGACGGGGAAACACTTACCGTCTTGCACAGCGTCATGGGATGAGTGCACAAGACCTTGGGCCCTCACATGAGACAGAGACATAGTCGGAGTTATAGTCTTAGCCCAAGGAGAGATGGCCATTACTTGAGGCTAGTTTTGAGGAGTTTCGTATCGAGGTCCACCACCAGTTACTAGTTCTTGAGAGGGGACAAAAGGATATAACTGCATCACAATACCGCATTGGAAGCAACATGGCCGAGATTTTGGCTTTTATTCACAGTTCATCATCATCTGTTGGGACCACCTCTGCCGCCACCACATGCATGGCACCATCACTTCCACTAGACTCTTAGGCTTGCAGCATTATTTTTTTTGTCATACTTTGGGTTGTTTCTTTTTTATCTTGTACTTTTCAGTTAGTAAGGGTTCATTCCCTACTAAACTTTATTTATTTATTTTGGTTCTTGCTTTCACACTTATCTTTATTATTTGTTTTCTTGATTTGTTATAAGCTTCTTGCTACTTTCAAGATTATCATCATTGGAGCTTAACACTCTTTGGCCCTCATTTTGCAACTTGCCCCATGTTCATACCCATCTAGCACATCTCTCACGGTCTAATTGGCGAATTTTCTTTACTCCGTATCTTTATTTTTATTGAATACCTTTCACCAAGTTCTACTAACTTATGTACATTTGGACAATATACAAATTTAGGTGTGGGGATGGAGTATCTTATTCTTTTGAATGCTTGAATTACCTATGATAGCTATGATTTCCTTGTTAAGAACTTAATAGCTTGAAAGAATGATAGATGTGAGTTGTATTTCTTTTCTTTGCTTGAATGAAGTCATTTTTTATCTCTAGTGCACCTCCATGCTCTATCATGAAAACTTCCACCTTCTACACTCCAACCAACCCATCACATTGATTTTGGCATTAGTTTGTTAAATTCGACTTTTAATAGTCTTTTAAGAAATTTTGGTTCTATTATTTATGCTTTAGCCCCAAGTGAAGTTATTTAGCAGGTAGTTAACTAGGTGACATGAGATAGGATATATATATACACACACTTGGGAAAAAAAAGAGAAAGAAAAGAAAAGAAAAGGGAGTCTATGTCAGTATTCCTCTGCTAGTGAAGCATGAATGCGTACATGTAGATCTATAATTGAGTAAGTTGGGTGGCTCTTGTGTCTGATTAGCATGTGTATCCCTCAGAAAGATTTGGTGCAGTCTACATTAGGCGGACTCGAAAAAAAAGGAAAATTGTTCTATTGATTTCTTAGAACCTGTTTTCACTTTTACTTGAGAGCTTAAGTTTTGTTTAGGGAGCAAAGGATTCTTAGTTGATTATTGAGGCTGTCTTTAGCATTCCTAATGCCGATTTCATTATGTGTGGGGTGAATGAACATCTTGGGGTAATCCAGAGTGTGGAGGTTAAGGTAGGGAGTTAACACACACTCAAAATAGCACTTTAGATGAAAAAAGGACTATCATTACTTGATTACTTATAGAATAACTCACTATCTTGATTCAAAAATAGGAGACATTTCAAAATAAAAACATAGGATTAAAGTTTTGATTCAAACCTGATAAATAGGAGAAATTATGAAACACAAAAAAAGAATTATGGTTTTGATTGAAAATATTAGACATTGCGAAAAGAAATTATACGATTAGGTTTTTAATTCAAAAATAGGAGACATTCCGAAAGAAAAAAACATAAGGTTAGGGTTTTAATTCGAAAACAGAAAAAATAGTAGACATTCCAAAAAAAATAGGGTTAGGGTATTGATTTAAAAATAGAAGAGATTCTAAAAAGAAGACATAGGATTGGTTTTGTGATTGAAAACCTAAAAAAATAGGAGATATTCCTAAAGGAAAACATATGGTTAGGGTTTTGATCAAAAGATTGGAGACATTCCCAAAAGAAAATATAGAAAAATTATGAAAAGTAAACATAGTATTTTGGTTTCGATTGAAAAATTGGAGATATTCCGAAAAGGCAATATAGGATTATGGTTTTGATTGAAAAATTGGAGATATTCTGTTTAAGTTTTTAGTTCAAAAATACCATACAGTCTAAAAAGAAAACATAGGATTAGGGTCTTGATTCAGAAAAAGGAGGCATTCCGAAAAAAAAAACATAGGTTAGAGTTTGGTTTAAAGCCCAAAAATGGTGACATTCCAAAAATAAAACATATGATTAGGGTTTTGATTGAAAAATATGACTATCTAAAAAGAAAACATATGATTATGGTTATGACTACAAACATGTGACATTCTAAAAAGAAAACAAAGTATTATGGTTTTGATTTAAAAAATAGGAGACATTGCAAAAAGCAAACATAGCATTTGGGTTTTGATTCAAAACAAAAAATGGGAGCAATTCTGACAAAAAAACATAGGATTAGGGTTTTGATTCTAAACTTAATTACAAAACAAATCACGAAAAAGAAAACATATTATTAGGGTTTTGATTAGAAACAAAAAATAAGAGACATTCCATAAAGAAAACATAAGATTATGGTTTTGAGTGAAAAATAGGAGACAATGCAAAAAGAAAAACATAGGATTAGGGTTTTGATTTAAAAAAATTAAATAGTAGATATTCCGAAAAGAGAACATAACAATAGTGTTTTGATTGAAAAATAGGAGGCCTTCTAAAAAGCAAAATAGGGATGTGGTTTTTTTATTGGAAAATAGGAAACATTACGAAAACAAAACATAGGATTAGAGTTTTGATTAAAAATAGCTGATATTATGAAAAAAAAAACTTAGGATTTGGTTTTTCATTCCAATGTGAGAAATTGGAGACATTCCAAAAGGAAAACATAGGATTAGGGTTTTGATTAAAAATTAAGAGGCATTCCGAAAATAAAATATAGGATTAGGTGGTTGATTCAAAACAAAAAATTGGAGACATTCCGAATAGAAAACATAGGATTATGGTTTTGATTCAAAAAATAGGAGGCATTTACAAAAGAATTCATAGCATTAGGGTTTTGATTGAAAAAAAAAAGACAAAAAAAACATAGGATTAGTGATTTAAATGAAAAATAGGAGACATTGCAAAACGAAAATATCGGATTATTGTTTCGATTCAAACAAAGGAGGCATCATGAAAAGAAAATATAGAATTAGGGCTTTACTTGAAAAATACAAGACTTTCTGAAAGAAAAAATTAGGACTAGGGTTTTTGTCTTTCCAACAAAACCCTCGACACTTTAGAATTCTTTATTAAATGCCTCCTATTTTGCTGAATCAAAGGCCATAATCTATGGTGCTCTATTCAGGTCAATCTCCCAGTTTTGTTTGAATCAACCACCCCAATCCTATTTTGATACTTCCGGAGATGCCTCTTAATTTTTAATCAAGCCCTAATCCTCCTGTTTTTCCTTCTGAATCTCCTCTCCGATTCTCACATTAGATGACCGATCCTAGGGTTTTTCATAATATATTTATTTTTTTTAATCAAAGGGCTCTAATCCTGTGTTTCATTTCATCAATGTTCCTATTTTCCAATAAAACCACATCTATTTTGCTTTTTGGGGCCTCCACCAATCCAACACTATTATTGCATGTTCTTTTTGAATATCCTACTATTTAATTTTTTAAAATCCAAAACCCCCCTAATCCTATGTTTTTCTTTTGCATAATGTCTCTCTCTATCTACACCAAACCGCAATCTCTATCTTTCTCTGTGAGATATGCTCCTGACCCCTGTTTCCCTAATCAAAAACATAATATGTTTTCTTTAGCGTAATGTCTGTGATGAGTTTAGAATCAAAACTAATCCTAAGGTTTTTGTCGAGTGCCTCCCATGTGTTTGAATCAGAAACCACAAATCGCTATGTTTACTTTTTGCAATGTCTCCCTATTTTTAAATCAAAACCATACTACTTTGTTTTCTTTTTAGAATGTCACATGTTTGTAGTCATAACCATAATCATATGTTTTCTTTTAGATAGATCATATTTCAATCAAAGCAAACCCTAATCCATATGTTTTTATTTTTGGAATGTCACCATTTTGGGCTTCTGACCCCAAACTCCTAACTCAAGTGTCACGATAACGTCCTTTTCCTACGAATCAAGACCCTAATCCTATAAGTGTCTAGACATTTCGCTATAAGTGACACAGACTAAAAACTTAATCCTATCTGCTAAGAATATCTCCAATCAAATCAAAAGCCATAATCCTATATATTGCCTTTTGTGGCGGAATGTCTACAATTTTCAATCAAAACCAAAATACTATGTTTCACTTTTCACATAAAATTTTCTATCTTGTCTCGAGGAATGTCCTCCAATCTTTGATCAAAACCCTAAACCATAGTAGTGCTTTCCTAGGACAATATCTCTAATACTAGCTTTCAATCACAAAACCAATCTCATGTCTTTCTTTTTAGAATCTCTTCTATTTTAAAGTCAATCACCCTAACCCCTACTGAATGCTCTACCTATATGTTACATTTGAATTAAAACCCTAACCTTATGTTTCTTCAAGGAATCTTTCTCTATTACAGTTAAAAACTAAGTAATATATTTACTATAATGTCTAATATTTTCAATCAAAACCATAATTCTTTTTGTGTCAATTTCATAAATTTCTCCTGTTGTCGATTTTGGACTCAAAACTTTTAATCCCTATGTTTTTATTTTGAAAATGTCCTCCCACAATACACGGAATCAAGATGGTAAGTTGTATTCTATAAGTAATCAAGTAATGGTCGCGCTAATCTAAAGGTGCTTCTTTGAGGTAAGTAATGTTAACCCTACCTTAACCTCCACACTCTGGATTACCCAAGATGTTCCTACACCCCACACATAGTAAAATCGGCAGTGGGAATGTAAGACAGCCTCAATAATCTTCAAGAATCCTTTAACTCCCTAAAACAAAACTTAAGCTCCTCAAGGCAAAAAGTGAAAAGCAGTTTCGGGATCAATAAGACAATTTTCTTTTTTTAAAGTCGCCCTAATGTAAAATTTTGCACCGTCTTCTGGGGATACACAATGGAACGCAAGAGCCACCCAGCACTTGATTATAGATCTACATGTACTTGGCAATTTCATACTTCCGCTAAAAGCAGAGAATCTTGAAACATGAACTGCTTTTCTTTCTTTTCTTTCTCTTTCCCAGATGTGTGTATATATATCCTATCTCATGTCACCTAGTTAACACAAATAACTACTTGGGGGCCTAAGCATAAATAATGGGAATTAAAATTTTCTTAAAAGGAGCTAGTGAAGTCCAGTTAACAAGCAATGCCAAAATCAATGGAGTAAGTTAGTTAAGGTCATAGAAAGGTGGAGATTTTTCATGATAGAGCATGGGAGGTGCACTAGAGATAAAAAGTGACTTCAAGCAAAGAAAAATACAAACTCATCATCCATTCTTTCAAAAATAATAGAGTTCTTAACAAAATCATAGCTATCATGGAGTAATTCAAGCATTCAAAATAAAGATGCTCCCACCTAAAAATTTGTATATTGTCCAATGTACATAATTAAGTAGAACTTAGTGAAAGGTATTCAATAAAATAAAAGATAAGGAGTAAGAAAATTCATATTGGACAGTGAGAGATGCTAAGGTGGTATGAACGTGGGGCAAAGTTGCAAAGAATGAGACCCAAAAGGTGGTTAAGCTCAATGATGATGAAGCAAATCAGAAAACAAATAATAAAGATAAGTGTAAACAAGGAACCAAGAATAAATAAAATAAAGTTTAATGAGAATAAGACCCTTATAGCGAAAGTACAAGATAAAAAACAACCCAAAGTGTAGCAGACAAAAAAAAATAATGCACCAAGCCTAAAGGAGTCAGATGGAGTAGTGGTGCCAAGCGTAAGTAATGAGGTGGCGTGAGAATTGGTCCCAGCAAGATGATGATGAGGCGCAGATATAAAGCCCAGAATCTCGGGCCATGTTGCAGCTTCCAATCGCGGTGTGTGATCTGGGTGTATCCTTTGTCCCTCCTCAAGAACCTTCAATGTTGAGTGGTGTTACTCGATCTGAAACTCCACTCAAAACTAGCCTCAAAATATTGCAAGCCATCTCTCGCAGGCTCAAGACTATAAAACTCCGACCATGTCTCTAATCTCCTTAATGAGGCATTGAGACATACAATGCGCACTCAAATCAGCAATGTTCCATGCCGAGGCCCAAAGTGTCATTTAAAATCTTTAATTATCGATGGGCTAAGAGTCTGAAGTCCCAGAGTGGAGCAATGGCAGCACCCACAATCCTTCATGCCTTGGGTCACAGGGTCAATCCAACCCTTTAATCAGTAAGTGTAGATATAGAGTCCGGCCGGAGGTGAACAAGAAACATTTCCTAGCAGTGAAAACCCAGGGAGATGGGAAGAGGTGTGGCATGTGGCCAGAGTGCTTGCTAAAAATTCTCCTAAAAATTAAAAATAGTAAGAAGTGTGACTACTCCCGTCAGGACAATTTTATTTTTTCTGGTCAGCAAGGCATGGCAATATATGATGGCGAGGTTCGACGTGAGATGCCCTTCTCTTCCCTCAAATTAGCAGCAATGGGTGCCCAATGAGAGTCATTTGAAATGGGATCTGAGAAAGGGCCCAGCAGCAAGTTCTTAAGCACCAGGGTAATACCCAAGTCCTGAAAACACCCAATTGAGGTCTTGAGAGATCTTAACCTTTCCAAATGCCACAGAAGGAGGTTTCTGCTTGTTGGTGAAGGATGAGTGTTTAGCAACCCTCGATCTGGCCAAAATCCTTCAGCGTAAAGTTCTTTTTACTCAGTGGGTTCTTTTGATTTATTATAAACTCTATCCCATGTCATGAGAGATATGCTCCAACATGGCTTCGTCAAACCAAAATTTGCTGCTGATCAGATCAATTTTGAATAGAATTGCCCAAACCCTTTGTGGAGAATAACGCCAAATCTTGCCTTGTGGGTCTTCATTTGTAAATCGTTGGTTCACTAATGAAGCGTGGTGTTCCTCCTTGCTTGTTTGAAGCCATGGTGGCAGGTCGGAATGGGGTGCAAGCAAAGGGTGTGCGCCATCAGGCCAAAAATAAGAAGAAAGCAATGCTCAATAAGAATGAAAAATGTGAAAAAGCGAGGAGATTGCTACAATAAATTAGAAAAAAAATTGCAAGAGATTCTTTTTATGTGAGTAGCTAACAAAATTTACAATTTGTTCTAAAGTTTCACAAGAAGAAGAAAACCACAAAACCAAAGTTTTAGCACAAGCAAGAAAAACAAGGGAAAAAAAGTAGGAAAACAAGAAAAACCTTGGGCTAGGGTTGATGGAAGATGGGGGTGAGAAAGTGGCTAAAAGGTGATAAAACTTCCAATCCTTTTAGTCGCGCTGGGAGGAGGAATTTTTAAGCAACAAGAATGAGAAATAGTGGAGAGATGGAGGGAGAAACAGGGAAGAAGAGTGAATAGTAGGAATGAACAGGTGGCAGGCAAAACCCGAGCCATGCGGGCAGAAGAAACACAGGAACAGCTTTGAATTCCATCATGACCAAGCTTGCATGAAGAGGTTGCGCCTGTATGATTTTGGATTCCACAGGGCCAACTTGTGCCCAAGCTTCCACACCATGGTTTCTCAATTTTCTTAGGGTTTCAAAAATCAATAAGCGAGGCATTTACAATTTTTATGACTTGTCTTCTTAGTAACCTAAAATCAAGCCCATAAAGCCATTTTCCTGCAACATAAAACCATCAAAGTCTACAACACGATTACACCAGGCCAAAAATGGCACAAAAGATTCCACAAGCTATTCAAAATAACATGAGGCAAAGGTTAAGCAAAGCAGTGAAAAAGAGCATTTAACAAACTCCAGAAATCCACAACCGCAGAAACAACTTACTAGCTAAACAAAAGAATCACGAAACAAGGTGCAATGAAGATTTAAAAGCTTGGGTTTGCATCCGAGAACATATTTAATGTCAATGGCACAAGTGTACCTTCTCTTACCTTCAAAATTGGGACAAAATGGAGGAGAGTTATAAAGAGCTTGGGGTGTGATGCCACATGGGAGATTCTGGCTTATCGAAAAAAAATCACAAAACTTTTATAGGTTCTCGAGAAATATAACAGAACCTACCTCAAAGGTGGCAATATAAGTGACATCCGCCACTCTTCTTTAATCTTTCATTGTGATTGCTTCCCTTGAAAGTGTCCCAAGGATGGCAAAGCCATACCTCGTGTGAACCACGGATAAGTATTCAGACTGGGGATCTCCCTATTCTCCTTCTAGGCTATTATCTAGCCCTAAAGATCTCAAAATAGTGGATTTTTACTCCACTAAAAGCAATTAAAACTAAAATGAGATTGTGACCAAATTAGAAGACAAAAGTAAGAACTGACAAAATGCAATATATGATGCCAAGAAAACCCTCCTACGGATCATGGGTCCCCCTTGGGGTTATCATGCAACATGGGTGATGGTTAAAGATGCAAAGGGTAAATGGACCATAGGATTCCAAGTTTAGGAGACAACCCCAATTTCACAAAACAGCAATTGAACCCCTAAATCCCACTCGAACATAAGATAAAATTTCCTCCCAAATCCACATCCCTAGAAGATTGCATTAGTACAGGAAATCTACTTAGGAATAAAGCCTACTTCTTCTCAGTTAAACCTGGGGCTACCACACCCAATTTCTGATGATGAAATTACAAGTGTCCTTCTAATCCATTTCATGATCTAATACGTAAAGACAAGTCACATCTACATCACTCCATAAAAAGAGCTCACGGTTCTCCCATAATGCCAGCACTTAGCAAAACAATGGATTAGATCTCAAAACTTACCCCAGCATAGAATTAATAGTAATCATCCAAAACCATGATAAAGAGCCCCCAAGGTTCCGCAACACCCGATTGGCCTTGAGGGTCTGAAATAATAATCATCATCCCACAACAAATAACACAAAATCAAGAGTAAAAACACAAGAAAGCATAGAATTGGCCTCTAGGGTAAATGAGTGTAGGGAGGGTAGAATGTCCATGCGGAGATAGTGGCCCCTCGCAAAGAATCTTGGGAATGGCTTCCTCCTAGCCCTTGAGGTCTCCACTTCCTTCAAAGTGGTAGATCTCCCTTCCACAGATGATGCTTCTTACCTTGAGTCTTGGCCTTGGAGGCTTGGATGAACTAGCTTCCCTTACCCTTCTTCCTCCTCCCAAAATTAAGCCCAAAACCTCCTCAACAAGTGTCTCCCAAATCAGGCCCAAGAAAAAGGGTCTAAGAAAAAAGAGCTAAATTGAAAGAGTCCCCCTTTACGCCCCTAAATTGAGTATTCCATACCCAAGAGGGCATCAGGACCATGGGGGTCAAGTGTGGCACCCAAGAACCCTAGATTCAGATCCATCACAGACTCGCATGGCCCCAGGTGTGTGATCGTGAACCTCACAGTGCATCGGCCCCCCCTCTTCCAGGTGATATGAGGTCCACCTTTTCTTCTCACTTTTACCCCAAATAGTATCTTCTTGTTTATACATAAAACTTTCGCTTACTTCTTACAAACAAAATGAAGCAGAGATTAAGCATAAAGCAGGGCATCAAAACCTCTAATCCCATTACAGTAGAATCACGATAAAGCCATAGAAAACACACATTTAGACACTTATCGTTTGTTTTCCTCCACATTTTCCTTCAAGTTTCTTTCTCATTACCGAGATGATGAATAATTCCTCGCCAGTTTAACTTGTTGTATTCGTTGGACATACTTGAGATTTTTCTACTTTAGTGACTTCTACTATCTCTTCCAAAAGTACTCATCAAAGGGACTTTTATTACTAGGGACACTCTGAACAAACTAAAATGATCAAGATAGTCTCCGTTAGTGCGGAAATATAAAAGTGTCATCCATGATCCTAAGCATGTTTCCCTTACCTTTGGAAAGAGTGAAGACCACTTATTCTTCCTATTCTCAATGTCCATCTTTCCTACATCAACATTGGAAGTCAAAAGCGCAGTGTGTTGAGGCCAGGCTCATGAGGGATCAAGGACTTTGACATGCATCATCCATATCCAAATTTCGAGTCCCAGGAATAATAGAGGTTCGTCTGCTTTCTGGCTTACATCTTACTTAGGTCCAGGAACTTTCCTGGCTGGAACAATCGCTAGCTGGCCGGGTCTCATGAGGCCTCATATCCTTATAACTAACTAATAACAAATTGTATGGCATCCACATTTATACTAGCCTAAGTGCACTTCAGGCATTGCCCATTTGTTCCCCAATCTGAGGTCGGCAGGATCCCAGCTGGTTTCTTAAGCGGGTGCTTCCGGTCTTCTTGAACAACAATTTGTAAAGAGAGTCATTGTTTCCAACTCTAATTCCCATCTTGTTGGTGGGGAGATCTTTTCCTGAACTTTATACTTGGTGTTGTAAAGGCTTCAACAAGAGGAATGTTTATGAAGTTGTTTGAGAATCTTTGAGAATTTCAGAACTTAACATCTTCCTTGTCTTGCGTAAGCCTTGGCCAAGTATGTGAAGGGCTTGTATTATGGAACCCATGAGAGTTAGGGAGGCCAAGGATGGTTTCATTTTCTTTGTCCACTCCTTTTTACTCCACATTTTTGATTGAAGATTTCAAGTGCAGATAGTTTCTTTTCATTTATTAGTGAAATTGAGACTCTCTTCCTTCTTTCTCCTCCAATTAACTTCCCTCAAAGTAATGGCCTTCAAAGTGTTCCTTGAGTTTACATCCTTAAATTGCTTGATAAACTACCGGGAATATTTAGAGTTCGCCTTAAGCAAGTTGTCGACTTGGTTCTGAGAGATTGAATGGGCTTAGTTTTAAGGCACCTCTTAAACTCATCAAACTGATCTTTACACACGAAACTTTGCTTCATCTTGATCGTGAACTTGGCTCAGAATGTCTTGGGTGGTACTTTCTCTCTTATATGGTGGAGAATTGCTTGATATTGATTTCCTTGAGAATTAGGAGGCCTTTGTTGCGGCCCTTGGTTCAAGAAAAATTTGGGTGCTTCCTGCAGGTTATAAATACTAGGTTTCTATTACTCCCTCTCTCTAACTCACAGTCTACTACTCCTCTCTTTTGGTGTTGAGAAGCAGTATAGGATGGGGCGATGTGTTGTTACATCTCCAGAACCACATAATTTGCATGCCAAAAATCATTCTAAATTTGAGCTGAACTACTTGTGAGGCGGTCAAATCTCTTTGTCAATGCACTTTAGCCTTCCATGTCGATGTGAAATTGTATCAGCTGTCAGCTACTTAAACTTGCCATTGGTGTTTTGTCTTGTATAAAATAGCAATCCATTATTAGCCATATCTTCAATATGAGCTTCTTAGCATCATCAAGGTATTTGTTAACTCAAAAGGAGAACCTCCACCATCACAACATCAAGGTAAAACAAGTTTGATAGTTCAAACCATTACTATACTCTGTACCCTCATCGAAGAACTTGTGGTAAGGGCATTTTTCAAGGTCCAACAGACGCTCATATTAGCCAAAAAATGTTTAGAATCACCTTGCCTAAACACAAAGTATCTCTGTCCTCAGTTTGTTAACTTGCTTGGTGGAAAGTATCAAGGAACATCACCAATTTCCTTCCATGTGGTAATCAATCCAGAGCCAGGTAAGCCATTTTGTCAAATGCCGCACCGCTTAGGCTGAGATAATCCTGATCGTTGCATCATGGGCCAGTTGTTCTTAAGGGTTGAGCTAATTTAAAAGAAACGAGATAGGAATGCGACATGTGGAGGTCTTTACATCCAGCAGGTATCAAAATTCTGTTTCAATTCTATACCATCCAAGTGTAGCACTGTCCAAATTGTTGCGCTAGTATTGATTGCTTGTACGATCTTTTCTGTGAAGCGCAACTGGCCTCCTCCTGTCGGATAGGATTTCTTTTAGGCTTGGACACTTAAAGCCCAGAAGGTTCCACTAGATTCCAACTTGAATTTCTGTTGTTGTCTTATTCAGGCCCCTTCTTTTTATCACTTTAATATCCTCTATTATCCAGGGCTCTAAAGTTTGCTTGACTTACATGTGTCATAAGATACTACACACAATATTTAAAAGGTAACATAAAAATTTAAAAGTGAGTAAAGAAAATCTAAAATAAGAAAATGAATATATATATATATGTACACAAACAATAAAATAAAAACAAGATAAAACAAATAAACAAAACAATGACAAAAAAAAAAACTTGGTTGTTGATCCCACAAGTGCATTAGTTTGTCCAAAAGTAATACCCCTACGTGAACGCAGAGACATATTCTCAGGGTGACTACTCCCCCTTGCGTTTTTCCGTGTTTAACCCTCACAAATTCAGGTGAGTATTAATTTGTTCTACAAAGCAATAAAGACCACTCTCCTGTAGAATGTATCTACAATGAAAGTAAATCCGCAGGTGAAAATCAAGAGGAGAGTAAGGTCCGCGGATGAGGGTTCCCATAGGGCTACTAAAGAAATTGCGAAGGATGCTACAACTATGACTATAAGCAATAAAGAGATGCTCTACTTAAGATGTCTAGCAGAAGACCAAATCCGGAATTAGGAATCAAAAATTAGAGTGATCTGGCGGATGGGTCCCATAGGGCTACTAAAGTCACGGCCGGATGTTATAACTTATCCAAAGCCTGCAAAATGGGGCTGCACTTTCGGTGAGAGAATCTAAAATGGAATCAACCGATAGTGACAATTCTTCTAATCTAATCGAGGAAGTATTGATGCGAATTTCTTGACGAAATTCTCCAACAATTGCAATGAGGGGTGAGGACTTCTTAGTGAGTCAAAACCCCACAAGCACAACCCTAATGTGGAGGGTACAAAAATACTGATGATCCGCAGGCGTGATGGTAATCTGTCCCTTCCAAGTGACTGAGGCATCATCTAATCTGGCGATAGTCCGCCCCTGACGCACCCTTGATTGAAACCACGGGGTTCTTGCCATACAATGCAGCAAATTACAATCATGGATCAAAACACACAAATACAATAAACAAGTCATAGCATCAATTTTGGTTCACCCCTAAGGTTCCACCTACATCCATTGACCTTGAGGTTTGAGTTGGTCACTCACCGGCAACATACAAGAGATAAATCCATGCATCGCCTTCGACTAAAGCCAACATTAAACTCCCTCAAAAGTGAGAATTTGAATTAGCGCTTGGGGATCTCCATTAAGAAAGGATTCCATGGACACAGGATTTGGGGTGGCTTCCATATTGCATCTTCAACCTTCTAAAAATGTGCCCCTAGGGTAGATCTTCCAAATAATGCTGCTCTCCCCAGCGATTTCCACCTCGGAGGTGCCCTTTCTTTCCTTCTTCTACCTCCGATCAGAATGTGGTGGTGATGAATCAGGCCAAAAGCCTTCTCCTCCCCTCAAAGATACCATCTCTTTACTTTAAAAACTCATCTTACGGGAAGCTTATGGTCTATTTGGTGAGGCAAAAGCGGGTCCTAAGGTCCTCAATCCCGATGCCGATTTTCTAGTAAAAGTCTATTATAGTGTTGCCTTGCCTAAATTTACTCACAGTCTAAAAGCTGCATCACCAATTGACTTCTGGGTCCATCATCATGGCGATGGGTTGCTCGTGAGCAAATTCCGAGACATAGCATTTTCTTTGTGTCTTAGATACTGCAAGCCCCTACAATGTGTTACTACAGTGCACGGGCTCCTAAAGCAGCTATTTTTGGTGTCAATTTCTTTGGTGCGTTGCATCCGAGCTTCACCTAGAGCTTCTTTATGCACTGTAACATGAAAAGGAGACCAAGTCAAACCGCAAAGGCCATTGAGTTACATCAGAAAGGCCACTGATACCATTCATAATAAATAGTACAGAATACATACAGTTTAGGATCGTCAAATCAAACCCACTAATCCTATGTTTTCCTTTCTGAATGTCTCTTATTTTTCAATTAAAACTAATCCTATGTAGAATATCTCATTGTCCATTTTAGAATCAAAAACCTGTAATGCTACTATTTTCTTTTTCAAAATGTTTCTATCAAATCAAGAAAACCTAAATCTATCTTTTTCTTTCCGAATGTCTCTCCCATTTATGAGGGTTTTAAGTACAAAGCCCTGCAATCTTACGATGTTTTTAAGAATGTCACAATTTTCAATCAAAAACTCTCTAATACTGTCTGTTTATGTTTCGGATGTCTCTCCTATCGAAATCGAGCCTAATCTTATATTTTCTTTTAGCAATGTGTCTTAGTTTTAATCAAATGCATAATACTATATTTTCATTTCGAAAATATCTCCTATATTTCACTTTTTAATCCATGCTAAAGCTTGTATTTCTTTTGAAAATGTCATCTTCTACTTTTCAATCAAAGCTAATCGATGTCTTCTTACAGGGATGTACTCATATGATCAAAAATCACGTGCCTTTTACTGATATTTCTTTCCTAGTCATGTCTCCTATTTTTGTCAGTTTTGGATGAAAAACCTATCACTATTTTTAAAACCTAACCTCTATTTTTGAATCAAAACACTAACCCTATGCTTTCTTTTCATAATGTCTCCTATTTTTTCTATTTTTAATCAAAACACTAATCCCATTTTTCCTTTTTGGATTGCCTATTATCGAGTCTCACCCTACTAATCCCATAATGATGGCTGTGTGATGTCTCTACTTGTTAGTTTGAATCAAAACCCTACTAACTCAGTTTTCGGGTCGCGAATGTCTCTATTTTTCAACCCAAAACCCCTAATCATATGTTTTCTTTTTAGTAAATGTCTTCCTATTTTCGATTTTTAGAATCTAAAGCTGTAATCCACGTTTCGCTTCGTAGCTGTTTCCTATTATTTTGAGATCCAAAAGGAGCTATCCTATATTTTCTCTTCACAGGCGTCCCCTTATGGTTTTAAAATACCTAATCCTACATAGTTTTCTTTTACGAATATATCTCTCATATAATAAAACCCTAAGCCTATGTTTTAATTGTGATAATGTCTCCTATATGTGGTTTGGAATCAAAATCTAAACTTTAATCATATGCATTTTGCTTTTTAGAGATGTCTACTATATTTGGGTCAAAACCCAAATCCTATTTTCTTTATACCGGATCGTAAGCCTTTTTCAAAATCAAACAATAATCCTCAATTTTCTTTTTGAAATATCTCCTATTTTTCAGTAATCAAAACCCTATGATGTTTTAATCAGGGAGTCATCACGCTAGTATAGTTAAAACCCAAATCCAATTTTCCTTTTTGTAATGTCCTGTATTATTTTTAATGAGAAACCAAATCCTATATTTTAGTTTTCGAAAATGCGCTGTTGATACGCTTTGAAGCTAAAAGAAACCTTGTCCTCATATTTTTCTTTTACGAGAGTCTCATATTTTTGAGAACTAAAAACAATAATCCCTATGGTTTGTTTTCTTAATGTCACACCAATCTTTAATTAAAATATTAAGCCTATATCTCTCTCAGCCATGTATCCTATTTTCTATTTTTGAATCAAAACTCTATTCATATGTTTTTCTCTTTTGAATGCATCCTATCAATCAAAAGCGCTTAATCTATGTTTTCTTTCCATAATATCTCCCATTTATTGGTTTTGAATCTGAAAACCCTAATCCTATCTAATATTTAGAGCGTCTCCTGACACTTTCCAGCACCAAGTGTACATGATATCTTTCGTGAATGACTCTTATAGACTAAAATCCTAGCCATCGTATCTTTTCTTTTCGTAATCACACCCTATTTTGTGATTTTAAATCAAAAACCCTAAATCTCATATCGTCGTGGTGTCTCCTATTTGTTAATCACCCTAATCAGCATGTTAGGCTCATGGAGTGCTTCTCATCTTGTTGTTTGAATCAAGCAAGCGGTAATCTTTATTTTCTTCTCGTGTCTCTATTTTGTGTTTGGTAGAACCCAAATCGAGGATTTTTTTGAGGAATCACCTCCTATTTTCAAAACCTACAATAAAGATGTTTCACAGAAGGCTAACCACCTATTTATTGGTCTTGAATTAAAACCTAATCCTATATTTTCATTCTCAAATGTCTCCCTATTTTCTAAATCAAAACCCTAATCAATGTTTTCCTTTCATTGTGTCTCTTATTTTAGATTTAAAATCTAAATCCTAATCAATATTTTTTTAAACCAATATCCTATATTTTAATAAAATGTAATCCTATACCCTTTTTCGAATACCCTCTGTTTTTGGTTTGAATCAAAAATCCAAATTATTATAACTTCTTTACGGGAATGTCTCCTATTTTTCAATCAAAAAACCCTAATCCCATGTTTTGTTTTGGATGTCTACTATTTTAAATTGAGAACTAATCCGATGTTTTAATTTTAATGTCTCTTATTTTAAATCAAAACAAAAATCCCTATGTTTTCTTTTTGAAGTGTCTTCTATTTTTGGTTTTTAATCAAAACACTACTCCCCATGTTTTAATAATATATCGAAATGTCTCCTATTTTTTCGGTTTAGAATTAAAAAACCCTAATATTCTTTTGTTTTTTAGAGGTTATATCATATTTTTAATCAAAAGCCTAATCCTATATTTTCTTTGAAATATTTATTGTTGTTGTTTTAATCAAAACCTAATCCTATGATTTCTTATCGAGGAATAACTTTCTTTTGAAGATTAAAAAACCAAATCCTGTCTTTCTGGAATATCTTCTATTTTTGGAATGTCTCTTATTTTAATCAAACCATAACCCTATACTGAGAATATCTCCAATTTTTAATCAAAGCCCTAATCCTATGTTTTCTTTTCGGAATGTCTCCTATTTTTTAATTAAAACCTTAATCCTATGTTTTCTTTTGGCAATGTCTCACATTTTATACGATTATGAATCAAAACCCGAATCATATATTTTCTTTTTTTGGATGTTTATTATTTTATAATAAAAACCCTAATCCTATGATTGTACTTTTCGAAAATGTCTCCTAGTTTTTAATCCACCCTAATCCTCGGAAGTTTTCTTTTTGTAATGTCTCCAAATGTTTTTGGGTCCAAAACCCTAATCCTATGCTTTTACTCTCTAAATATCTTCTATGGTTTTAAAGCAAAACTATAATCCTATGTGAATGTTTTTCTATTTTTCAGATCAAAACCTAATCCAATGTTCGCAATTCATATTTACGAATCGAAACTAATATTTTTGTTTTCAACTTCTACGAATGTCTCATATTTTCTAGTTTTTAATCAAAAACCTAATTCTATGTTTTCTTTTCAGAATGTCAACTATTTTTGGATAAAAATACTAATCATATGTTTTCTTATCAGAATGTCACTTATTTTTGAATCAAAACTCTAGTCCTATTGTTTCTATTCACAATGTCTCCAATTTGTCACGCTTTGAATCAAAACCCTAATTATGATGTAATGTATGATAATTTTGAACCAAAACCTATAATAATATTTTTGTTTGTTGAATGTCTTATATTCTTCAATCAAAACACCAATCTTATATTTCTTTTCTACGGGAATGTCTCCTATTTTTCGGTCTTGAAACAAAACTCTAACCTATGTCTTCTTTTTGCAATATCTCCATATTTTAAATCAAAACGATAATTCTATGTTTTCTTTTGGGAATACCTCCTATTTTTCAATCGATACCCTACCCTTAAGTTTTCTATTCAGAATGTCTCCTATTTTTTGGTTTTGAATAAAAAAACCTAATCCTATATTTTTCTTTTCAGAATGTCTAATATTTTTGAATTAAAACCCTAATTCCATGTTTTCTTTTATGAATGTCTCATATTTTTCGTGTTTGAATCAACACCTAAATACTTTGTTTTCTTTTTATAATGTCTCATGTCTTTTAATGAAAACCCTAGTGCTATGTTATCTTCTCGAAATGCCTATTATTTTTTGTGTTTGAATCAAAACTCTAATCCTATGTTTTCTTATTGGAATGCCTATTATTTTTGAATCAAATCCGTAATCTTATCTTTTGTTTTAGGGATATCTCCTATTTTTCGGTCTTTAAATAAAAGCCTTATCCTATGTTTTGTTTACAGAATGTCTCATATTTTTCCATCAAAACAATAATTCTATGTTTTCTTTTGGTAATGTCTCCTATTTATCTATTAAAACCCTAATCCTATGTTTTCTTTTTGGAATATATTCAATTTTTTGGTTTTGAATAAAAAAAAAATAATCCTAGTTGTTTTTGTTTAGAATGCCTCATAATTTGCAATCTAAACCCTAATACTATGCTTTCTTTTTAGAACGCCTCATAATTTTCAATCAAAACAATAATCCTATGTTTTATGTTTTGAATGTCTCCTATTTTTCTTGTTTGAATAGAAACCCTAATCCTATGTTTTCTTTTCCTAATGTCTACTATTTTTCAATCAAAACACTAATCCTATATTTTGTTTTTGGAATGTCCAGTATTTATAGGGTTTGAATCAAAACCCTAATCTTATGTTATCTTTTCGGATGTTTACTATTTTTGTTCAAAAATCTAATCCTATGTTTTTTTTTTCTGGAATGTCTCCTATTTATCGATTTTATATCAAAACCCTTATCATATGTTTTTTTTTTCGGAATGGTCCTTGTTTTAAATCAAAGCCCTAATCGTGTGTTTTCTTTCCGGATTGTCTCCTATTATCCGGTTTGAATCAAAACCCTAATCCTTTGTTTTACTTTCAAAATGTCTCCTATTTTCCAATCAAAATGTTAATCATATTTTTCATTTCGGGATGTCTCCTATTTTTCGGTTTTGTATCAAAAGCCTAATTTGGTTCTTTTTTTTCCTAATATCTTCTATTTTTTAATCAAAGCCATAACCCTATATTATCTTTTCAGAATGCCCCCTATTTTTTGGTTTTTAATAAAAAATCTAATCCTCTGTTTCCTTTTCCGAATGTCTTCTATTTTTAATTAAAACTCTAGTCTTATGTTTTCTTTTCGGAATGTCTCTTATTTATTTATTTTGAATCAAAACACAAATCCTATGGTTTCTTTTCGGATATCTACTATTTTTCAATCAAAAGCCTAATCCTATGTTTTGTTTTCATAATGTGTCCTTTTTTGAATCAAAATCCTAATCCTCTATTTTCTATTTGTAATGTCAAATATTTTTGACTTTCGAATTAAACCCCTTATCCTAAGGTTTCTTTTCAAAATATCTACTATTTTTCAATTTTTAATCAAAGCCCGAATCATATGTTTTCTTTTTGAAATATCACCTATATTTCAATCAAACCCTAATCCAATGTTTTCTTTTTAGAATGTCTCGTAATTTTTAATTCAAAACCTAATCCTATATTTTAATTTTGGAATGTGTCCTATTTTTCTTTTTTGAATCAAGAACCGAAGCCTTTTTGAATGTCTCTCCTATTTTTAAACCAAAACCATAATCCTATATTTTCTATTGGGAATGTTACCTATTTTTGAATCAAACCTCTAATTCTATGTTTTCTTATCAGAATGTCTCCTATTTTTCTGTTTTGAATAAAAAATCTAATCCTATGTATTCGTTTTGGAATGCCACATATTTTTGAATATAAACAATAATCCTATGTTTTCTTTTCGGATTGTCTCCAATTTTTCAATCAACACCCTAATCCTATGTTTTTCCTTCGAAATTCTCCTATTTATTTGTTTTGAATCAAAACATAATCCTATGTTATCTTTTAGGAATGTCTACTATTTTTTAATCAAAACCCTAATCCTTTGTATACATTTTGCGATGTCTCTAATTTTCTAATTTTGAATAAAAACCATAATCCTATGTTTTCTAGGAATGTCTCATATTTTTTAAGCAAAACCCTAGTACAAATTTTTCTTTTTGAGATGTCTATAAATGTCTATTATTTTTCTATTTTTAATTAAAACCCTAATCGTATTTTTTCTTATCGAAATGTCTCCTATTTTTTAATCAAAACCCTAATCGTATGGTATCTTTTCAGAATGTCTCCTATTTTTTGTATTTGAAGCAAACCCTAATCCTAAGTTTTCTTTTCAGAATGCCTCTAATTTTGCTATCAAAACAATAAATACAATATTTTTATTTTGTCAATGTCTCATATTTCTGAATCAAAACCCTAATCCTATGTTTTTTTTAGTAATATCTCTTTTTATTATGGTTTTCAAAAAGAAAAAAAAATCCAATCCTATGTTTTTTTTTGAGAATGTCTCTGATTTTTTAATCAAAATGCTAATCATATGTTTAATTTCCGAAAAATCTACTATTTATCAATTTTAAATCAAAACCTTAATCCTTTGGTTTCTAGTCAGAATGTCTCCTATTTTTCAATCAAAACCCTAATCCTATATTTTGTCTACTGAATGTCTCCTATTTTTGAATAAAAACCGTATTCCAATTTTTACTCTCCGAGATGTCTCCTAATTTTAGTTTTGAATCAAAACCATAATCCTAGTTTTTATTTTCGGAATGTCTCATATATTTTAATAGAAACAATATTCTTGTGTTTTCTTTCGAAATGTCTTTTATTTTTTGGTTTTTAATTAAAACTCCAATCCTATGATTTATTATCAGAATGTCTCCCATTTTTGAATCAAAACTCAAATTCTATGTTTCCTTTTGGGAATGTCTACTATTTTTACTCAAAACAGTAATCCCATGTTTTCTTTTGCGAAAGTCTCCTATTTTTCTATCAAAAACCTAATCCTATGTTTTCTTAATGGAATGTCTCCTATTTTTTGTTTTGAATCAAAAAACATAGTATTATGTTTTCTTTTCGGTATCACTACAATTTTTCAATCAAAACCCTAATCCTATTTTCTTTTCATAATGTCTAGTATTTATTGGTTTTTAGTAAAAATCCTAATCCCATGTTTTCTTTTTATAATGTGTCCTACTTCTCAGTTTTGAATGAAGACCCCAGACTTATGTTTTCTTTTCGTAATATCTCCTATTTTTTAATCAAAACACAAATTCTATGTTTTCTTCTCAGAATGTCTCCTATTTTACAATCAAAACCCTAATACTATATTTTCTTTTCGGAATATTTCCTAGTTTCGGAATATGTGAAGTTGCTTGAATGAACTCTGGAACTTTTTGTATTGTTCATCCCCTTGGTCATTCTTCAATCTAGAGTGATAAGGGATTCTTGTCTTGAAAGGTGGAGATGCCACCTCCTTCTCTTTGCTTGTTCCCTCTTCAACCTCTATGACCTCGGGTGCGTGTTCATTGGGCTTTTCACTCGGAAGCCTACCTTCAACCTCCTGACCACTTTTCTAAGTGATCGTTTTCACATGCTCTCTAGGATTAGTCTCGGTATTACTCGGTAAGCTTCCTTTTGGCCTTTCCGATACAGACTTTGCAATCTGCCACACTTGATTTTCAAGATTGTGCAGAGCGGTGTGGTTGTGAAGTGTAACCTGGTGATTGAAACCTTGTATCGGCGATTGCTGAAACCTAGTCAAGGTCTTCTCCAAATCGGGTCATTCGGGTCTCCAAACCTAAAACTTGATTTTCCATGTTTGGGGCTTGTTGTTTGATTAGGCGGGTGATCCCACTGGCCTTTTTGTGGACCTTGGTTTGCTCACGAAAAATTGGGATGATTCTTCCAACCCGGATTATATGTGTTGCTATATGGATTCCCTTGTTTCCTCATTGCATTACCCACAAAATTGACATTCTCAATCGAAGATGCATTACCAATAGAGATCGGGCAATCGGAGGGAGCATGTCCTCCACCACACCTGGTGCAAATAGTCACTGCCGTCACTCTATTCGAAGTTAGGAGATCTAACTTCTTACTCAATATTTCCACTTGAGCCGCCAATGAAATTACTGTATCTATCTCATGGAGCTCGGCCACCTTTTTCTTCTCCCTAGCATTCCATTGGTAGCTATTTAACCCCATTTCTTCAATTAGTTGTCGGGCTTCACCGGGGGTCTTGCTACCTAAGATACCTTCTGCTGCCGCATCCAAGAGTTGCCTTGTACTCGGATTTAACTATTGAACTATGCGAATTGCTGCAATATGTGGATGAATGCCGGCTTTAACTCGAAGTTCTGAGCTGTAATGAGTTCTAGAGATTCCAAGTGATAAATCCTCTTCCTAGATTTAGACCTAACCCTTTGGTCCAGGTGGAAGGTCCCTAGCCACAATTAAGCCCTAGGTGCTAAAAATCACTTCAGCAGCTTCACTCCGTTGCACCCACAACTAAGCCCGGCGGAAGGTCATGCTTTTAGCCCATTCACTCTACTATGAACACAAAGAACTTGAGAAATGGAGGTAGAATAAATCACCCGGGAGGAAAGGGGCCTTCGACTACCTCTTGACTCACCCTCTCAACCCTCTCCAATCTATCTTTGTTTAACTCTCATGGTGTGTCACTCACTCACAAGAGTTACCAACAAGAACTCTCAACCCTAGTGTCATTCTAAGGGAGTATTCATACAATCAATCATTCAAGATTGGAACTGAAAATAAAACATCAATTAATTGAAAGCATAATAAAGAGGTCCAATGAAACGAATACATCCTAGGGTTCACAAATACGTATGTACCCACTAGGGGGTTTAGCTCTCTATGGAGCTAATTACATTCAATGAAATCAAATGTAAAAGCAAAAGAATCCATAGAAAAGCCCCTCGATAGTCATGGAGATGGTCTTGTGGAGAGTCCTCTACTTGTCCAAGGGTCCCTTTGCCCGGCCTAGGATACACCTCGCCCGGGATCGGTCTGGGATAAAGCTCTCGTGATTAACCTTCTTCTAAGCGGGTGCGATGTCAAAACCATAGAACCTCTCCCAATCCCTAGCCAATATCTCTCGGAACCATAGCCGCCTCCCCTCTCCCAGAGTTGGGGAAAAGATGGATCAAAGATTACGAAATCACTGGTGAAATCGGCCTTAAATAGAGGCTGGAATAGGTAATCCACCGCCCATGTGAGTGCCTATGTGGATTTTTTACAAGGGCGTGTTGAATTTCCACACACCCGTGTGGATTCTCTGCTTTGCTCAGTTTCGGCCGGATGTGAACAATACCTGGTACAGTGAAATGCTACAATGTTTTGCTATGGTAGCGACCAAAAAAACTCTCCCGAATAAATGTTTTTCATTGAGGTAGCAGCTAATGCGCACACATTTGCAGTCGTGAATCGCTTTACTTTTTCAATAGTGAACACGTTGAGTGGAGATCTTGCTATACATGCACAAGCCAGGAATGCTTGAATGTGGTGACCTCGTGCCCCTCCAAATCATAGTGCTAACTTGAGTACAAGGAGGTTGGCACACATTCTTGCATCTTGAACCCGAATTATGTCTTCGCGTTTGACCCTTCTCAACATTTCCTCCAATTGGTGCATTTCCGATCCACATTGGCTTCTTTATCTAATATTCGGCCTCACAACCCTATCTGCATAAAAGTAACATAAATATACACATATTAGCATTAAAACCTGATAAAAGTAATGCTCATCATAAGGAAAGAACACTTTGTATTCTTATCACACAAGCACTCATCAAACTCTCCCACACTAGAGCATGAAGACATTCAATGTTAAAATTTCTCCTAAACTCAAGAATACAATTATTGTAACTAAGGTGAACCGCCATTGGCTATGTGAGCATGTATATTAATCAAAATTAATATAAAAGAGATGTGTGCACTATGAAACTCCCCCCCACACTTTAGTTGTACATTGTCCCCAATGTATACATGCAAGATCACTCATAATGTATATCCATTAAGAACAAATGTGGGAGAAGCAATCAAAACAATACTCCCGACTCCTAGAGTTGCCTTTGATGAAGCTAAATAATTGGGAGTGATGTTCTAGCAGGGTTGTGTAGCACACACGGCCAGAGTGTCGAAAGCACTATTTGCCTTGCCCATGACAAGTCTCAATTCCCATGATGACAAGACCATTTTCGCGCATACGAGGGGGTTCGATAAAGCTCAATAAAAATAAAAAAACAACTCAATTATATAAAAAGATAGGGGCAATGCATACAACTTTCGAGACAACAAAAGCGAAAAAAATAAACTCGTAAGGAAAATCCTTTCTGAGTAAACAAGTCCAAAATAAAATGCAAAAAGTAATAAAAATAACGTAAACAAAATAAATCAAGTATCGATTGCCACGCTATGGCTCCTCTCTTTGCTACGGTGCTAGATCAAAGGATCTTTGGTGGAGGTGGTGATGGTGATCTTGGGAGGGGCCTGAGGAGTCCTTAGCCGCAAGACAAATGATGAGGCGACGTCTCGCTCTAAAAATGCTGCTCATGTAGCGATGTCGAAATGTGCCATGAACTACGTATACGAGTGTGACACAGTGCGAGCCGAGAATCTCAGCGATCTACTGCTCGGGACATCGGTAACCTCTGTCGTGTAGCACCCTATAGCACTCTCGAGGCTTCTTATAGCGATCATGGGCTCAAGATGGTGAAAACATGTGTATATCGGTGGGTCCTGCACCGCCAGGAGTACCTCGGTCTCCATGGGTGCTCGGCGAGGGCTCGGGGGAGTAGGTGAGAAAGCCTCGGCATCATCACCCTCATCCTCGGCTATCTCTGGGCTGGTAGAACCAAAAGCATAAACTCTCGATGCGAACCACCTGCGGACCATACCCATCAATCTCATCGTCTCCGGGGCTCGGGGAGCACGGGGTGTACTCTTCTTCTCGGCGCGAGTGGCGTCAGAGACCCATGCCCAAAAACTAGTCTCGTAATGTGGGGGCCCAGAAGATCGTGTCCCATGCATCACGCTTCTGATGTCAGAATGTACTACGTGATGGTTTGCCCTAGATGAATCAGTATGCGCTGCACCATTAAATACAACTACAGAATGTCACATCGGCTCGAGCAGCTGAGTGCGATCACCCTGCCATTCACCGACCCGCTTCGAATGGTGTGTAAATATTGAGTACATCGGTTGGGAAGGCAAGTGGCCTTGGACACCCCCGGCTCATACTGACGCCCTGACCACACATGCTTCGTAGCTCTCTGCTGGGTTAAAGCTCAAGGGTAATCTTTCGATGGCGGGAATCTTTGCTCGGGTGTCTATAAAGGCTCCTCGTATAGGCTAAGCCCGAGGCCCGAGCGAGTAATGCTCATGCTATGGTGATGTCTAAATACTACTGGGCTGAATAGGCGTCAAGGCGCCGAGATCTAGCATAAGATCTATCGAACTCGAATGACGATAAGACCTCAAGTATAAGCTCACGAATGCCTGGCTCCCTAGTCGGCTGATGGCTGCATCCAACCTCCCCTTTGAGCCAGGATCATCGACCTCGTCTACGAACCTATCTCACATGTTGTAGATCTCTCGATATTCTCGTGTCCAAGAATTGAGTGCATCCTGGCCGAAGTCTCGACGGATGGTCAAAAATACTTTTGGTGCTCGGGGAATAGCAAATCGATGCCCTCGGACTCGGGGATGACTCCTGTGATCATTTTGGCTTGCTTCTTAGGCGAGGGTGTAATAATGCTGTAAAAATTTGAAGAAAATCGATCAAACAAGTTAATTAAGTATTACTGCAGAAATCCACACGATCGTGTGAAATTTCCCTGCCTCGTGTGGATCACGGGCTTGAAAAAGCTGCAACCCGCGCCTCAAAAATCAAGAATATCTTTGGTTAGTCGCTTCTAATTTTCGTTCAAAACATGCATAATCATTCTAATTATAGAAATGAAGCATTATTAACTAGTTTCATCGATTAAAATCAAGAATTGTCAAAGAAAACAAAAGATAGGGCTTAGCGACGAGTTAAGATTAAAAACCTTGAATTGTTCAGAAAACCAAGTAAAAATCATTCCAAATCGGCAATGCGAGGTCGGGAAACGATGTGAGAATGCTCTCAGATGAATGGAGAGTGTTAGGATGAAGAGGAACAGTGATTATTTAAAAGGAACTTGCGCCTCTTGCCATTCTGTACATTCGCACGGGCGTGCAGAAATTACCCACACCCGTGCGCCTCCACAAGAGAGCTTTACAGGGGCAGACGCACGCCCTGTGCTCTCTCGGGATAAAACTCAATCTCTCTAAACGCAACCACACGTGCGTGCAGAAAATACACACGCCCATGTGCCCAACCCACAGGGGCAGCCGCACACCCCTGTGGCTTCTCTATCCAAAAGAGAAAAATCGGTAAGTGTTCTACACGCCCGTGATGAAATTCCGCACGGCCATGGACATTCACAGGCCCAAGTCAGAGGGGCAAGTGCGCCCTTGTGTCTTTTCGGGATGGAAGAACTCTTTTTATCTGAGATCCCTGCAGGGCGTATGGAAAATACCCGCCCATGCGTTTTGTCACGGGGATTCAGCCGCGAGGTGAGTCCACGCCCCTATGTGCTCTCGGGATAATTTGCTAAGTCTCTACAGGAAAACGCACGCCCGTGTGAAAATTACCCACGGGTGTGCGGAAATCTCAAGGTCACTCACAGGGATGAGTCCGCTCCCTTGCGCCATCTCTAGATGAGCTCTGAATGAAAATGCACGGCCGTGCAGAAATTCCACACGGGCATATGTTTTCTCTAGACACTTAGAAAACTTTGCAGGCTCTGCAGACAATTCCTGAACACAGATATACACTCAGAGATTGCCGAACAATGCAATTTTAACCCGAGAGAAAATCGCTAAAAACATGCTCAAATGACCAAGATTCTTCGCCACAAATGATTAGGCACATGATAACACCATAATATCTACAAAAACATCATAGCAAAAGCAACTAAGGATCAAGACACCAACACTTAAAGCCTTATTCATGCAAATACTAACTAAAAAAACTAGAAAAAAACATTAAAAAACTTTGGTTGCCTCCAAAAAGCAGCTTGTTTACATCACTAAACAGCGTACCTTGTCTTACCTCACGGGGGATCATAGATCAAGGTTGCCCTCTTACCCATGACTTGAAAGCATGTTGAGCAAATTCTCTTGAAGGTGAGAGGCGGTGTCGGGACTTAGGGACCACCTAACAATGGTACATCCAATTTGTTCGGTTCACGCGCGTCTCCAATAGCTTTGGAGCATTTTCGGTGGCGTCTCCTCACCCTCTTCATCGTCGAGAGCACCTTCTTCAGGATCCCCAGAGTAGATGGTACTTTTTCAGTCCAACCAAGAATTATAACTTCTTCACTATCCACCTCTTGGTGAACAAGCCTTTATGCGGGTCCGGATTGAACATTTTTACGCATGTATTCCTCAACAATCTCATCGGTGAGTGTCTAGAAAATATAAAAGCATCATCGAAAATCAAGAGAATGCCGCATGGCTCCGATGAAAGCGGTATGTGAGCTTGTCATCTCAACTCTCAATGTTAGCACCCGCCGTCCATGTCAATCAATGCCTTGGAAGTCCGTAAGATCGGACTCCCAAGCATCAAAGCTACATCCGCATCCTCATTGACGTCTAACACGACAAAATCAACGGAAAAAAATGTACTTGTCACCTTGGCGAGGCATGTCTTCAATGATACCCTCGGATGTCTTACGGTTTGATCTACTAATTACAAAGTCATGCGAGTGGGCCTAGGCTCTCCCAAGCCTAGCTCACGAAAAGAAAGTGTATGCCATGATGTTGATACTAGCCCCTAAGTCCACCAATGCCATTTCTTCACCCAAATTGAAAATATTACACGAAATGATGAAGCTTCCCGGGTCTTTCTTCTTGTTCGGCATGTTCTTTTTGCAACACCGCATGAGCAAGAAGCATCTAAAATCACTGAAGCACTCTCCTCCAACTTCCTCTTGTTAGTCAACAAGTATTTCCAAAAATTTCACATACTTAGGCATTTGAGCCAAAGCCTCAATAAAAAGAAATATTGATATGAAGTTGCTTGAACAAACTCGAGGGAACTTCTTGTATTGTTCATCCCCTTAGTCATTCTTCAATCTAGAGGGATAAAGGGAGTTCTTGGCTTGAAAGATGGAGATGCCACCTCCTTCTTTTTTCTTGTTCCCTCTTCAACCTCTATGACCTCGGGTGCGTGTTCATTGGGCTTTTCACTATGAAGCCTACCTTCAACCTCTCGACCATTTCTTAAAGTGATCGCTTTCACATGCTCTCTAGGATTTGTCTCGGTATTACTCGGCAAGCTTCCTTGTGGCCTTTCTGATAGAGACTTTGCAATCTGCTCCACTTGATTTTCAAGATTGTGCAAAGAAGCAGTGTGGTTGCGAAGTGTAGCCTCGACTGATTGAAACCTTGTATCTGACTATTGCATAAACCTAGTCAAGGCCTTCTCCAAATCGGTCATTCAGGTCTCCAAACCTAAAACTCGGTTTTCCATGTTTGGGCTTGTTGTTGTTGGAAACCGGGTGGTCCCATGGCCTTTTGTGGACCTTGGTTGCTCCTCGAAAAAAATATGGATGTGACAAGGTCCCCTTGCGTATATCCCGCAAGTGCGGGTTTGTCGAGTAATAATCCAGTGGCGGGTGCTCGAATCCACGAGGTAGTAGGGAATAAAAAAATACTTAATTCGATTCTTAGCTATGTAAAAGATCAATAATAATGAGTGTGACAATGATTCAATTCTCAGCGATAAAAGTAACAAGTAAGAGAGCTAAAAGTAAAGAAAGGGGGTAAGGCAATCGATAAAGATGGGCGTACCCGAATAATGCTCCACCTAGGGTAATTGTTTCAAATGCAAGAACCCTCTATTATGCTTCCTAATCAATGCAATGGTGAGTCGGGGAAATCCTTAATTACATAGTCCCAAATCTAAGGTCAACTATGCCTAACTCTATACATGTCCCGGGAGGAGAAATCGAACAATCTCAACACCTCACTTTCTCATAGAGTTGCAATGAGCTCTAGGGATTCAAGTGATAAATCTCTTCCTAATTATAGACCTAACCCTCTGGTCCAGGTCAAAGGTCCCTAACCACAATTAAGCCCTAGATGCTAAGATCACCTCAACGCTTCACTCCGTTGCACGCGCAACTAAGCCCTGACGGAAGTTCATACCCTTAGACCATTCACTCTATTATGGCGCAAAGAACTCGAGGAATGGAGTAGAATCTATCACACCGGAGGGAAAGGGGACACTCACGTGCCTCTCGACTCACCATCTCAACCCTCTCCAACCTAGCTTTGTCTAGCAGCTCGTGGTATGTCACTCACTCACAAGGGTTACCAACAAGAACTCTCAACCCCTCACTGTCACTCTAGGGGAAATGTTCATACAATCAAGCATTCAAGGTTGGAACTCACAATAAACATAAATTTATTGAAAGCATAACAAAAAGGTTCAAAAGAAACAAATACATCCTAGGGTTCACAATGCCAGTACCCATTAGAGGTTTAGCTCTCCATGGAGCTAAAGTACAATCAAAAAGAAATAGAATATAAAAAGCAATGAATCCATAAAGAAACCCCTCGATAGTCGTGTCGATGGTCTTGTGGAAAGTCCTCTGCTAAATGGTCCAAGGATTCCCTCGTCCGGTATAGGATGCGCCTCGTCGGAGCTCCCCTACCAACCTTCTTCCTAAGGAATCATGATGTCGGAGCCATAGAACCTCTCCAAAACCTTGGCCAATACCCTCAAAACCCTAGCCGAAGCCCTCTCTCAAGTTGGGAAAAAAGATGGAGAAAAAGAATACCAAAAATCGTGGCTGATTCGGCTATAAATAGAGGGTGGAATCAGCGACTACAGGGCATGGATGCTTCACGTGCCCGTGCGGAATTCCCTACAGGGCGTGGGTAATTTCCACGCACGCCCGATGTGGATTCTCTAAAGCCCTATCATTTTTCGACCGTTTTGTGAGCGATAGCTGCTATAGTACTATGCCAAAAATACTCCCAAATCCACTTTTCATCGAGGTAACATAAATGGGCACACGTTTATGCTGTGGATTGCTTTGCTTCTTTAATAGCCGGATAAGTTGGTGGAGATCTTGTTCTATGTGCATAAGTCGGAATGTTTGAGTGTGGCTGCCCTTGTGCCTCTCCAAATGGTTGTGCAAACTCAAATTCGGGGAGGTTTTGCACACACTCTAGCATCTCGCACCGACTTATATTTTCGCGTTTGAACCTTAGCAAGATTTCCTCAAAAATCGGTGCATTGTGATCCACATTGGCTTCTTTCCTTCATAATTGGTTTCACAACCCTACGCATAAAAAGTAACATAAAAACACACATATTAATGTAAAAACCCAAGAAAAAGTAATGCTCCAACATAAGGAAAGAATGCTTCGCATTCATATCACCTAACACTTATCGGGATGATTCTTCCAACGGGATTGTATGTGTTGCTATATGGATTCCCTTGGTTCTTCATTGCATTACCCACAAAATCGACATTCTCAACCGAAGAAGCATCACAAATAGAGATCGGGCAATCGGAAGGAGCATGTCCTAGACCACACCGGTGCAAGTAGTCACGGCACGCCACTCTATTCAAAAGTTAGGAGATCAAACTTCTTACTTAATTATCCCACTTGAGTAGCCAATGAAGTTACTTCATCTATCTCATGGAGCCCGGCAACCTTTTTCTTCTCCCTAGCATTCCATTGGTAGCTATTTAACCCAATTTCTTTTAGTTAGTTGGCCGGGCTTCACCGGCGGTCTTGCTACCTAAGGTACCTCCTGCTACCGCATCCAAGAGTTACCTTGTACTCGGATTCAACCCATTGTAAAAAGTCTGAATAATCATCCACTCTGGGAATCAGTGTCGCGGGCACTTTCTTAGGAGCTTCTTGAACCTTTCCCAAGTCTCAAATAGAGACCCCAATTTCATTTAGTACAAAGGGATGAGATCTCATTCCTAAGCATTGTAGATTGTCAGGGAGGAAATAGCAGACCAAAAAGCTTCTACCATCTTCTCCCATGTGGTGTCGATGCTCTAGGTAATGAGTGTAGCCACCACTTTGTTCTCCCCTTTAATGAAAATGGGAAGGCTCTCAACTTGATGGCATCATCCGGCACCCCATTTATCTTAAGCATATCACACCTCGAGAAAGTTCTCTATATGACTGTTTGGATCCTCACTGGCTAAACTATTAAACAGTGCGGATTGCTGCAACATGTGGATTGCTGCTATAATCGGGGGATGCACAATACCTGATTGTGTCCCAATACTGAATGTCTGGTATAATCGGATAATGTCACTTGTTGCTCATTCTTTTTCGACATGTTTTTCAGATTCTTCTACTTTCCAAAATCGAGCTAGATTAGAGCGGTTCTTGCCGCAGGTTCTTTCCCTTTTCTTCTAAGTGTATGTTCAAGCTTAGGATCTCCTTCAATTAATCTTGAGGGTTTCCCTCCGGTCATAACCTGAAGCTGCACCAAAAGGAAAGAAAAAGAAAATCAGAACGTTGATAAAATAAGAAGAAATGAACTAGAATGAATGAGTGAATAGCTAAGAAAACAAAGTACAAAGTATCTCTAAACTCCTACTCCTCGGCAATGGTGCCAAAAACTTATGATGACCAAATATGCTTGTAAACCGCAAGTGCACGAGTGTCGAAGTAATAAATCCCAGGTGAGTGGGGTATTGTATCAACAGGGAGTAAGAAATAAAAACACTTAAATTGTTCTTAACTAAGTGAAAGATGAATAGTGATATGTGTGAGAAGATGTGAAATAACAAAAGTAAAATAACAAGAGAGAGAGCACAAGTAAAGGAGAAGGTAAGGCAATCGATATAAATGGGGTACCCGGATATTGTTCCACCTAGGACAATCGTTTCAAGTGCAAGAACCCTCTATTACACTTTCTAACAGATGGAATAATGTGTCGTGGAGATCCTTAAATACAATGTCCCAAAGCTAAGGTCAATCTGCCTAACTCTATACATGTCTGGGAGGAAAAATTGAATAACCTCGTATAAAATTACAATGAGTTCTCTGAGAATCCAAAGTGATAAATCCTCTTCCTAGATGTAGACCCTAACCCTTTGGTCTGGGTGAAAGGTCCCTAGGCACAATTAAGCCCTAAGGTGCTAAAAATCAGTTCAACGCTTCACTCCGTTGCACCCGCAACTAAGCCCCATCGAAAGGTCATCCCTTAGCCCATTCACTCTACTATGACCACAAAGAACTTGAGGACTCCAGCTGCCTCTCGACTCACCCTCTTAACCCTCTAAAAATCTATCTTTTTCTAACTCTCATGGTGTGTCACTCACTCACAAGAGTTACCAACAAGAACTCTCAACTCTAGTGTCACTCTAAGAGAGTTTTCATACAATCAAGAATTCAAGATTGGAACTCAAAATAAAACATCAATTAATTGAAAGCATAATAAAGAGGTTCAATGAAACGAATACATCCTAAGTTTCACAAATACCCAAGTACCCACTAAGGGGGTTTAGCTCTCCATGGAGCTAACTACATTCAATGAAATCAAATGTAAAACCAAAAGAATCCATAGAAAACCACTCGATAGTCGTGGCGATGGTCTTGTGGAGAGTCCTCTACTCGTCCAAGAGTCCCTTTGTCCGGCCTAAGATACACCTCGCCGGATCGGTGCCGGCGAAAGCTCTACCACTAACCTTCTTCCAAACGAAGTGCGAGGTCGGAGTTGTAGAACCTCTCCTAATCCCTACCTAACACCTCTCAAAATCCTAGCCGCCGCCCTCTCTCAAGTTGGGGAAACGATGGAACAAAAGATTCTGAAGTCGGTCTAAAAATCGGCATTAAATAGAGAGTTTGGAATCGAAATCTACCGCCCATGTGGCGCCCACAGTGGATTTTTCTAGCGGGAGTGTGGAATTTCCACACGCCCATGTGGATTCTCTGTTTTGCTCCGTTTCAGCTGGCTGTGAACAGCACATGCTATATTGGAATGCTACAATATTTTGCTACAGTACACTACTACAGTACCAACCTGAAACTCTCCCGAATCCATGCTTTCATCGAGGTAATGCAAATGGGCACACGTTTGAGTTGTGAATCGCTTTGCTTCTTCAATAACGGACACGTTAGTGGAGATCTTGCTATACATGCACAAAGCGAGAATGCTTGATTGTGGCGCCCTTGTGCCCCTCAAATCATAGTGCTAACTTGAGTACAAGGAGGTTGGCACACATTCTTGCATCTTGAACCCGACTTATGTCTTCGCGTTTGACCCTTCTCAAGATTTCCTCAATTGGTGTATTCACGAACCACTTGACTTCTTTTCTCTAATATTCGGCCTCCCACAACCATATACGCATAAAAAGTAACATAAATATACACATATTAGCGTTAAAGCCCGATAAAAGTAATGCTCATCATAAGGAAAGAACACTTCGTATTCGTATCACACAAGCACTCATCATTCCTATTTTTAAATCAAAAACCTAATCCTATATTTTCTTTCCGGAATCTCTCCTATTTATTGGTCTAAATCAAAACCCTAATCCTACGTTTTGATTTCGGAATGTCACCTATTTTTGAATTAAAACGCTAATCTTATTTTTTTTTTGAAGTCTCATATTTTTTAATAAAAACCATACTCCTATGTTTTCTTTTTGAAATTTCTATTATTTTTCAATTTTTAATGAGAATCCTAATCCTATGTTTTCTTCTGGGAATCTCTGCTCTTTTTGAATCAAAACCCTAATTCTATATTTTCTTTTCAGAATGTCTCCTATTTTTATGTTTTGAGGAAAAACCCTAATCCTAAGTTTTATTTTCGGAATCTCTCCTATTTTTCACTCAAAACAATAATCCGATGTTTTCTTTTTGGAATGTCTCCTGTATTTCTATCAAAACCTTTGTTCTATGTTTTATTTTTATAATGTCTCCTATTTTCAATTTTGAAACAAAATACCTTATATTATGTTTTTTTTTGGAATCTCTCCAATTTTTGAATCAAAACCATAATCCTATGTTTTCTTTTCGGAATATCTCCTATTTTTATAAATAAAACCCTAATCTTATGTATTCTTTTTGGAATGATTTCTAGTTTTCAAGTTTGAATCAA